>NC_081181.1:85486975-85786975 GCF_029867415.1 Vicia villosa | reverse complement strand
AATCAATTGATCAATTAAAAAGATTTAATCAATAGTTTCAAAAAGAAATGGTTTATCGTCTTTGAAAAGAATCGCGATCGCTTGTTTTAAAATGATTTGAATTTGACAAAAATCAACTTAATTAAGTTTAAATCAAATTTTAATGCTTAATTAAGACCTAAGTGATTTAGGATTTGATCACAAAAATATTTACAAGTGATTAGGTTTGAAAATTAAATGAAAAAAACAATATTTAAAGTATTTAAAAACACTTAAAAATGTATCATTTTAAACCTAATTAAAGACATATTAAATAAATCTTTTTTTGTGATTTTTTGATATTGTCAAAATATGTATATTAAAAAAGAAGTGTGTAAAAAATGAATAAAAAATGAGTTAATTTGATTGGTTAAATAATAAATTAAAGTTGTGAAGAAAATGAAAGAAAATAAGTGCTAAAAAGATGGTTTTGTCTCCACAAGGGTTTGAACCCACCCCCTCTCTCTCACCGGCCAAAACACTTACCAACTGGGCTGCGCGCGCAGCTTGTAAGATACACGCGTTCAATTGATTATATTTTAAAACAAGGATTTGAATTTTCCAAACCAAAACTGGCGCCAAGAACACATCTTTAACTGATTTTCAAAATTCTTCAAAACTGTGTTGTTTTGATCAATCAAAGGGTCTATCTTACTCGGTTTTTCACGAGGAACATGATGGTGCCCTCATAATTCATTTATTTTCACTCTAAGGGGGTCAATTTTCGCATGAACATGAAGAACCCTAGAACTGAAATTCAATGTGAAATTGTGTATGTGCAAGTTATGATGCAATTGATTGAGGGTTAATGATCCTCATAGGTGCAGAAACAAGATGGTATGCTCACATTTCATTTATGATGCGCGCAAGTATGAATTTGAAGTTCATGAGCACTTACCTTAAAAACGGCACAACTGAGAATCGAATTCTTGCTTGGAGGTGTTACAGAAGTTGTTTGATGATCTGGATAGCTTCAATGGACCTTATGGAAGGTGTCTGGATGCTTGGAACCATCTGAATTCATCTGGGCATGGCCATGGTACCCGATCTGCATAAGCTTCAAGAGTGAATCGAATTTGATGATTCTGAGGTTATTGGCTATATGTGATGGATTGGATAGTTCATATGTGATATATGGATGATGTTAGAAGTGATAGTTTGGACAGAATTGAGCCTGAATGAAAATTGGCATGATAAGTCTCATGTTATGCATATTTGAGAAGTGAGGTAGTGATTTTGAGTTCTTGGTGTTTTTGGGGTGTATGGATGGATCAAACAACTTCCAAATGATGTTTATGAGTTGTGGGAAGCATCATTTTGCTCAGATCTTGCAAGGGATGGAACTTGCACTTTCTCCTATTTGAAACTCATGAAACTTGCAATTCAAGAAAGAAGAGAGAAAACCTATAATTGTGAGGTTTTGGTGTGAATTGAAGAGTGGAAATGACCTCTATTTATAGACCATGAGTTCTGAATGCAGAGCTTTGCAACTTGCTCAAGAATTGGTGATTTGGCATTTGGAGATAAAGTGGAATCTTTACATTTAATGCAAATGGTTAAAGTAACTAAACCATGGTTATTTTGGCCAAGCTTCTTATCTCTTTCCATTCTGATCTCAAATCAGAAAATATCACTCAATCATTGCTTTGGTGTGTCATTGCTTGAATTATAGGCCATATAGTATTGAACTTAGTGAAAATGGCTTGTAATTTCATGCATAATGACCTCTAATTGCAAAATTCAAAACCATGGCTACACTCCATTTTTTTCCATGCCCTTGGACATTTTGGAAAGCTCATGTTACATACTTCAAAACCCTAGTTGAAAGTTTCTTCAAGACCCTTAAGGAAATGGGTGAAAAAGATCCATGAACTTTGAAGAAAATGAGATTTTAAGTGAAGTTTTCAAAAAGTACCAACTTTGAAGCTCCATATCTCTTAAATGGTTGATCTTATGGAAAAAAATTATATGTGTCAAAGTTGTTTATTGGATCAAAATCTACAACTTTCATGTTGGAAGTTTTTTTCAGTTTGTAGGTGAAATTTTGAGAAATTCCCTTCCAAAGTTTGGAAAAAACCATGAAAAACACATGGAATTTTGACTTTTTGATTCTTGATTGATTTTCTTGATTTTTATTGATCAAATGACTTCATATATCATATATTGATGATTCAAAATTTCAAAAGTCAAGGTTGACCAAAATTCCCCAAAAGTCAATGGTGTTCTTGTACAGTTGACTTTTTCAGACGAATCGCGTTTCTGGAGATTTCAAATGAGACAGGCTATCCCCACCAAATGAATGGTATGAATGGATCACATTGAAGCATTAGAGGATATTGAGCCATGGTTTGAGTTGTGGCACCATGTTCTGATAAAAAGGCAGTTGTTCAGTGAATTAGGTCAAAAACCCTAATTGTCGATCTGATGAAATTGATGACTGTGTATCTTGAATTGAGACACAATTTCCATTGGATGTTGTCATAGGGATTATTAGAGGATGATTGAAATCTTTGATTGACTCCCTGGGGATTTTTAGGGTTTCCCAAATGTGATCTCTGATTTCAGTCCCTGATAGTTCAAAAACCCTAATTCTGATGACTTGAAATTTCACTGTTGATCAATCCTTGTGTAGGAGATATATTGAGACAATGGATTAGGTCAAAATGATGTACTTGGGGTCTTGAGGTCATGTCCCAAGTCATTGGGCCACATCCTGAGCAAAAGTCAGGAGTATGCTATCTTCAGTCAAAACCCTAATCTGGTTGGTTCAGAGCCTTTGAGCTTGTTGAAATGAGTCTCTGAGGACCAAATGTTGATTGTTGATGAAGATGATTCATTTGAGATGAAGGGAGAACAAAACCCTAATTGATTGTTACTTGTACTGATGAGTGATTTCTTGATTAAATCCTGCTGAGTCACAAGTAGCAAACACAAGCTATGCAATTTGTTAGAGATGCAAATGATGCATATGCTATGACATGAGGTGGTATCTTAGGTCAAAAATTGGGGTATGACAGATGCCCCTATTTAAGTTTCTTCAACCTGAGAGATGAAGATTGAAAATCTTCGTTTTGATAGGGTGGAAGAGACTTAAATATCAGAAGACGCGAATTTTGGACCTAAGATACCAAAATTGCGAATGATGCAAGGATATCTTTACCGAGGGGATATCAAGAACTGACTCCACTGGGGACAAGAGATCGGGAAGGATGTCTCAATCCGTTTTAGGAAGAGGATCCGTTTTTTTCTTTTTTTTTGGGAAAGCAAGTGTATGCTTTACCGGGGAATGATAGCTTTGTAAGAAAATCTTACCTATCGACATTATCGACTATCAGCATGGGGATAGACTTGTTTAATAATGCGAAGGTGAAAGGTATGAAACTATATTACCGACTATCAGCATGGTGATAGACTTGACAAGGTAAAAAGAGTTTCAAAGGTTCGGTTAATATTACCGACTATCAGCATGGTGATAGATATGTTTAATAATATAACCAGAACAAAAGGTTACCGACTACCAGCCTCGTGATAGCGATTTTGAAGACGTGATCAATTATCAGCCGAGTGATAAAATGATCCTGGAGACTTTGATAGGGGAATTACTGGATATTCAGCCTTGTGAACAGTAATAAGGCCCTGATTGTCACATGGTCTTCATGATTGATTTCCTTGAGAGGAAAAGGCTTTTGAAAGAGACATAAGCTGCTCAGATGATGAGGCTATTGCTTATTGTCTGTTTTTTACGACTCTGTTTGAGGAATCGGAACTTGAATCTTTGGTAAAGACAAGGTTCTATCCAAGAATGAATTGGAAAGAAACAGTCAAACAAGACTTTGTACCCAATGAGGAATGAACTCAACTGGGATTTTCTCCTTCGTTTTGATAGGAGAAACTAAAGAAACCTTCTTCCACGAGGAATGATCTCAGTGGGGAACTGGAGAAAGAACATGTTCTTTTTGCTTATGGGTGACAATCTACTGGAGAGATGACACGCCCGTACCTGTTTATTTTCTTCTTTTTTTCTTTTCTTCTTTTTTTCTTTTTTTTTTTTTTGGGGATAGGTATATCCTGGACGAATGATTTCGAAGCAATCATTGAAAAATGCAAGAATGCATAAATGATGCAAATATGTATGAACGATGAATGTCATGAATGTAGCATGCATGCTGACGATACTGACAGACAAAGAAGTGTATACTGGAGAAGGACCAACGTCGCAATACAACCAGATACTTGGCAAATGTTCTTCAACACGGTGTAGATAACATAGGTGATGAATGGTGTTGCGTGCTTTAGACTTCTCTGGGGAAGATGAGCATCTTTTCTTACTGAGATGAAAGAACCTCCTCACTGGAGATGGAAAATCTTCTTCACTGGGGATAAAAGACCTTCTTCACTGGGGATAGAAGAGCTTTTCCTATCATAATCCTTGATTCGTCCTATGGAGATAGCTGTTGATGTTCCTTCTGTTGTTCACAACTCAAAGGAAAATTTCGCTTTTATTTTGAAAAAGAAAAGTAAATTCATTTAAAACTTTTTTTTTCTTTTGTTTCAAAAGTGAATAACACGATTAAAGCGTCATTTTGCAAGCTAGAAGAAATCAAGAATTGCAAACAAATGGGCACAAGGCTCAAATTTATTTAATAGGATGGTAACCAGCTAAAGGCGTGATTCCATAGAGTATTTACAAAAGTTGGAAATGGTAAATATGCGGAAAAGGCTACATTGAAAGCAATAACCACTATTCCCCCTTACAACTTTGAGTTCCAACTGTGCTTGTTGCTTCAGATTGGCGATGATTTGATTGAAGATCCTTTGATGAAGTACAAACTCTTTAGGTGACGAAGTATAGACTAATGCAGTTACTTTGTCATAAATCCCTAATTTTTGCCTAGATTGCCCTTTCAGGTTTTCAATCTATCAGGATGAATTTTTTCTGTTTATTGTCTCTAATTTTTGCCTGGACCGCCCTTTCGGGTTTTCAGTCCACCGAGACACTCATTTTTGCCTAAGTCGCCCTTTGCGGGTTTTCGACTTACCGAGCTGTTCTTTTGTATTTTTTAGACAAAGTATTTCTTGACTGCATCAGCGTTCACAGGATGTGGGAGTTCATCACCATCCATGGTTGCAAGAGTCATGGCGCCGCCAGAAAATGTTCTTTTGACAACATACGGGCCTTCGTAATTAGGAGACCATTTGCCCCTAGAATCTGGTTGAAAAGACAAGATCTTTTTAAGCACGAGGTCGCCTTCTCGAAATTCACGAGGTCGAACCTTTTTGTTGAAGGCTTGTTTCATCCTTGCTTGGTATAACTGTCCATGGCATAGAGCAGTCATACGTTTCTCTTCGATTAAATTCAACTGATCGTATCTGCTTTGGCACCATTCAGCCTCTGATAACTTAGTCTCCATGAGGACTCTCATTGATGGGATTTCAACTTCTACGGGGAGCACAGCTTCCATGCCGTATACTAGAGAAAAAGGAGTTGCCCCTGTTGAAGTACGCACTGAAGTTCGGTACCCATGTAAAGCAAATGGCAGCATTTCATGCCAGTCTTTGTAAGTGACGACCATTTTCTGGATGATCTTCTTAATGTTCTTGTTGGCGGCTTCGACGGCGCCGTTCATTTTTGGTCTGTAAGGAGAAGAGTTATGATGCCCAATCTTGAATTCCTCACACAATTCTTTCATCATTTTGTTGTTCAAGTTTGAACCATTATCAATAATGATCTTGTTGGGAACACCATATCGGCAAATGATGTTATTCTTGATAAACCTCACAACCACTTGTCATGTAACGTTGGCGTAAGATGCTGCTTCGACCCATTTGGTGAAGTAATCAATGGCCACCAGGATGAAACGATGACCGTTTGAAGCTTTCGGTTCGATCATTCCAATCATGTCGATACCCCACATGGAGAAAGGCCATGGAGATGAGAGAACGTTGAGTAGAGTCGGTGGCACATGGATCTTATCTGCGTAGATCTGGCACTTGTGACATCTCTTCACGTGTTTGTAACAGTCTGATTCCATTGTCAACCAATAGTATCCTGCTCTTAAGATCTTCTTGGACATTGCATGCCCATTTGAATGAGTTCCAAAGGACCCTTCATGCACTTCGTGCATTAACATGTCTGCTTCGTGTCTGTCCACGCATCTGAGCAAAACCATGTCGAAGTTTCTTTTATATAGCACATCTCCGTTCAGGAAGAAACTGCCAGAAAGTCTCCTTAGAGTTTTCTTATCTTTGTTTGATGCCCCAAGTGGGTACTCTTGAATTTGAAAGAAGCGTTTGATGTCGTGAAACCACGGTTTATCATCGATGACTGCTTCGGTTGCAAACACATAGGCGGGCCTTTCAAGGCGCGTGATTCTGACTTTAGGCACATCATTCCAGTGACTGACTTTGAACATGGAAGATAGAGTAGCCAAGGCGTCTGCCATTCGATTCTGATCTCGAGGTATATGATGCAATTCAACCTTGTTGAAGAAAGTCAACAGACGTCTTGCATAATCTCTGTAAGGAATCAAACCAGGGTGGTAAGTTTCCCATTTGTCTTTGATTTGGTTGATCACGAGGGCTGAATCTCCATATATGTCTAGGATCTTGATCCTTAAATCAATGGCTTCTTCGAGACCCATGATACAAGCTTCATATTCTGCGATGTTGTTGGTGCAATCAAATAGCAATCTGGCGGAGAATGGGATATGAGTACCCTTGGGAGTGATGATGATTGCCCCAATTCCATTGCCAAAAGCGTTTACTGCTCCATCAAAAATTAGGCCCCATCTTGATCCAGGATCAGGACCTTCTTCAGGTAACGGTTCGTCACAATCTTTCATTTTCAAGTACAAAACATCTTCATCAGGAAAGTCAAACTTGAGAGATTGATATTCATTAATCAGTTGATGCGCCAAGTGATCGGCGAGAATGCTTCCTTTGACCGCTTTTTGGGCACGGTATTCAATGTCATACTCGGATAGCAGCATTTGCCATCGGGCAATCCTTCCTGTTAATGCAGGCTTTTCAAAGACATACTTGATCGGATCCATTTTGGAGATTAACCAAGTAGTATTGTTGATCATGTATTGGCGGAGACGTTTTGAAGCCCAAGCCAAAGCACAACATGTTTTTTCGAGCATGGAGTAACGAGACTCACAATCTGTGAATTTCTTACTCAGGTAATAGATGGCATGCTCCTTCTTACCGGTTTCATCTTGTTGTCCAAGCATACAACCCATGGATTCTTCTAACACAGTAAGGTACATGATTAGTGGTCTTCCTTCAACTGGAGGAATCAATATTGGTGGTTCTAACAGGTATTCCTTGATACTGTCAAACGCTTTTTGGCAATCTTCAGTCCATACAACCCCTTGATCTTTGCGGAGAAGCTTGAAAATCGGTCCACAAGTAGCAGTCATTTGAGAGATGAATCTGGAGATATAGTTCAACCGTCCGAGAAATCCTCTTACTTGCTTTTCAGTCTTTGGTGCAGGCATCTCTTGAATAGCTCTGACTTTGTCGGGATCTACTTCAATACCTCTTTGGCTGACAATGAACCCCAAGAGTTTTCCAGATCTAACCCCAAAAGTACATTTGTTAGGATTCAAGCGAAGCTGATATTTCCTTAGTCGTTGAAACAACTTCAAAAGGTATTCAATATGTTCTTCTTCTGTGCTGGACTTGGCTATCATGTCGTCCACATAAACTTCAATTTCTTTATGCATCATGTCATGAAAGAGAGTAGTCATTGCCCTTTGGTAAGTTGCACCTGCATTTTTTAATCCAAACGGCATCACTTTATAGCAAAAGGTACCCCATGGGGTGATGAAAGATGTCTTCTCCATGTCTTCAGGAGCCATCTTGATCTGATTATAACCGGAGAACCCGTCCATGAAGGAAAAGACGTTGAACTTAGCAGTGTTATCAACCAGCATGTCAATATGTGGTAACGGAAAGTCATCTTTTGGACTGGCCTTGTTCAAGTCACGGTAGTCAACACACATTCTGACTTTTCCATCTTTCTTCGGAACTGGCACAATGTTGGCCAACCATTGAGGATACTCGGAGGTGACTAGAAAACCTGCGTCGAGCTGTTTTTGAACTTCCACTTTGATCTTGTTAGCCATATCA
Source organism: Vicia villosa (assembly GCF_029867415.1). Lineage (NCBI taxonomy): Eukaryota > Viridiplantae > Streptophyta > Magnoliopsida > Fabales > Fabaceae > Vicia > Vicia villosa. Next base: position 85,778,824 of record NC_081181.1, on the reverse strand, counting down.
GGGTGAGTCCTTCGCAATTTCTGCTTGACTGGCGGACATTCTGGCTTCAATGGTAAGTAATGCTGAACAATATTGGTATCCAACCCAGGCATGTCTTGGTAGGACCAGGCAAACACGTCAACATATTCTTTGAGAAGGTCTGTCAACTTACTCTTGATATCAGCATCAAGCAGCGATCCAATGGTCACTTCTTTTTTGTCTTCTTCAGAACCCAAGTTGATCTTTTCTAAAGGCTCTTTGTGAGGCAGAATGGCTCTTTCCTCGTGCTTAAGTAATCGAGAGATCTCGTCCGGGATCTCCTCTTCTTCCTCTTCTTCGGCTTCGAACACAGGAAACTCAAAGTTGGGAGAGGGCATAGGGTTATTGCATTCAATGGGTTTATCAATAGTAAATCTACACATGTGATTTATATTTATTTCAGAAAATTTATGAATGCAGGAGTGTATGCAGATTTTTTTTTGAAAAAGTTTTTTTTTTTATTTTGGTTTTTTAGGATTACCATTTCCAGAAAAAAAAGCAAAAATAAAACATATAATGTAGGGAATTCAAAATGACACTTTATTTATGATTCATTTTTGAAACAAAACCCTAAACACAAACTCATTTGTCTTGGGCAGGACAAAGAGGGAAACTTTTAAAACAAAGCCCTATACACAAAGTTATTTGGGCGGAACATTTAAAAGCAAAGCCCTATAAAACATCTCTCTGCTTTGGGCAAGGCAGGAGGTCAAAATAACAGCGAGGTGATTACTTTGAGCGGCGAACAACATTCGGAACGTCGACAACTTTCTAGTAACAACGAACTCCTCTGTGTATTATGTATTCAGGAAAATTCTCCCCAAAGTGATCTTCAGTATTGACATTGACCGCTGGTCGAGCAGGATTTGAAGGTCCTGGTTTGTCACCCTTGTTCTTTGTAGAGTTGAAACGGTCTTCTTCTACTTCTTGAAGAGCATAAGACGAATCACAATCTTCAGAATTTTCAGGATGTATTTCCCAGTCTTCAGGATGAAGAGACTCATTGTCAGCGACACTTTCTGAGTCAACTGCGGGACCATCTTCCCCTTCATCTTCAAAAATGGCATTTATGTGATAATAACCACCTCCAGGATTATAAACCTTGGCAGATGCATTGAAGTTAGTAATTTCAGGCTGCTGAGAAAATTGACAGGGCTGATAGGCCTCTTCTGGTTGACTATTATATTCAAAGGAATCTCCCCATCCAGTTGGTTGGATATCTTCAATCGCAATCTTTGAACTTTCATGTGCAGTGTATTTCACCATATAATCAAATTTTCCACTGGGTTGTCCCAAGGTGTCCCAGACCTCTGCAGGAATAGGCTCAGTTTCATTGGCTTTAGATTTCTCCGAAGGAGGATGGAACGGTGCATACTGCTCTTCCTGAGATATGTATCCCGAGTCATTGAGATAACATTTCCATTCTTCTTCAGGATCGGGCATACCTTCTTCGATACATTCTTCGATAAGGACATTAACCTCTTGAGGAATTGGGTTAAGGAACCCTCCACTATGGAACGTTTCTTTGATCGGACGAAGGGTTTCATCCTTCTTGGTGCAGTTTGAGAATGTTGGTGAACATCCGAGACCTGCTCTGGTTTCATTCTTGGTCGGGATCACAACTTGCCCCCAGCCAGTGGTAGTTCCATCTCTCACTACTTTTACTGCTTCTTTGTATGAAGAGATTGATGCTTTCTTCTTGGAAGATTCGTCTTCTAAAGAGAGACCTTGGAACTGCGTTCCTTCCTCATTATCAGCACTTATGAAAGAGAAATTGGATAAATGGCTCACCATCAAGGCTTGTTCTCCACTTATCGTTACCAATTTTCCATTTGTTACAAACTTTAACTTTTGATGGAGCGTAGAAGTTACTGCCCCTGCTTCATGGATCCATGGTCGTCCTAACAGACAGCTATAAGCAGCTTGAATGTCCATGACCTGGAAGGTGATTTGAAATGTATGTGGACCAATTGTCATGGGAAGGTTGACTTCGCCAATAACAGATTTTCGCGATCCATCAAATGCTTTGACTACTACACCACTGAATTTCATAGGCATTCCTTGGTAAGACAAGCGAGCAAGAGTCGTCTTTGGCATCACATTCAAGGAAGATCCGGTGTCTACCAACACATTGGACAAAGAGTCTGACTGACAGTTCATAGAAATGTGCAAAGCAAGATTGTGATTTTTACCCTCCTCGGGGAGTTCTTCATCACAGAAGCTTAAATTGTTGCAAGCTGTTATGTTGGCTATTATCCCATCAAAGTGGTCAACAGTCACATCATGGTCTACAAAAGCTTGATCTAAGACCTTCATCAGGGTTTCCCTGTGGGCCTCTGAGTTTAAAAGCAATGAAAGTATTGAGATCTTTGAAAGAGTCTGCATAAGCTGATCCACAATCTTGTATTCACTTCTTTTGATAAGCTTCAAAATTTCGTCAAAGTCAGGATTGACATTGGTTCCACTGGATTGACCAACATCAGTGTTTGTATTACTGACAGGAGTTTCCACAGGATTTCCCACTGGAACATTGACAGGATTTTGTCCGGTTGCAGGAGCAACAGGTTGCTTTGAAGGTAGTGGAGTATACACACGTCCACTTCTTGTTACTCGACTCACATCAGCGATGTTTACGACAGATGAGAGAGTTGGTAAAGGAACTTCTTGTCCATTATTTATCATTGTTGCATTGTAGTTGTATGGAACTGCCTTGTCAGAGTCATAAGGAACAGGTCCAGGTAGACAAATGATCAAAGGAGCAACAGGAACCCTTGGCTTGTTGTAAGTAACTTCTATGCGCTCGGGCATGTTGAAATGAGGAACGATGACGTTAACTTTAGGCATTTCCGAGTTGATATCTGAGACTAAAAGCTCATGCGGATAACATCCTATCATGTTAACTTCATCTTCATTCCTATTTCTGTAGATCTGAATAGTACCATTATCTAGCAAGACTTGCAGATCTCTTCTCACAATAGAACATCCGTGAGGATATACACAACATATGCTACAGGAACCGTATTGATGCTGGCGAAAACTCGGCCCTCGACAGAGAGTGGCGTGCATTTGTACCAAATCGGCTCTTGAGTAATTGATATTATAGACTCGGTATGGACCAGGACATCCATACACCATGTTTACAACATGCCCTCCATGATTGGGCAGCGGATTTGCTTGCACATTAGGATTCAAATTTCTGAAAGAGAGAAGATTAGATCTAACCAACCTCTGAACTTCATATTTCAAAGCTATGCAATGCTCAAGATCATGGCCAGGTGCTCCTTGATGATAAGGGCATGAGACCTCTGCTTTGTACCACCATGAGAGTTTCTCAGGTACTGGTGGTGGTGCTCTAGTTTGAACAAGACCTCTTTCAATCAAAGCAGGGTACAACTCTGTGTAGGTCATTGGAATCGGATCGAACTGTGGAGCTCTTTGTACACGATTCTGATTATTGTTGAACTGCTGAGCCTGTTGTCGAGGCTGTTGTTGTTGAAACTGCGGGGTAAATCCCGGATTTGGTGTTGTATTAACGACTGGCGCAATAGCAGCAATCTGTCGTTGACGATTGATGTTTCCTCTTGGCTTTCCTTGGGATACCATGTCAACACTTTGTTCTTTCTTATTTGGGAAACCACTTCCGAACTTTTTGGTTCCACTCGAAGATCCACCTTCTTTAGTCAGACGTCCGGTTCGGACTCCTTCTTCTAGACGCATCCCCATGTTTACCATTTCGGTGAAAGCACTTGGAGCACTAGCAATCATGCGTTCATAATAAAACGGACTGAGAGTATTCAAGAAGATCTTTGTCATCTCTTTCTCTTTTAACGGTGGATTAATCTGAGCAGCAGTTTCTCTCCATCGTTGGGCATACTCTTTGAAAGCTTCATGATCTTTCTGAGCCATGGACCGAAGCTGATCTCTGTCTGGAGCCATATCCGAGTTATACTTGTATTGTCAGACAAAGGCCTCACCTAGGTCATTGAATGTTCGAATATTAGTGCTATCCAAGCCTGTGTACCACTTCAGTGCGGCACCAGTCAAACTGTCTTGGAAGTAATGGATGAGCAACTGATGATTATCTGCATAAGTAGACATTTTTCTGGCATACATCACAAGATGACTTTGTGGACAAGAACTACCTTTGTACTTCTCAAAGTCAGGGACCTTGAACTTAGCCGGTATTTGTACACTGGGAACCAAACATAGCTCCTGGGCATTCTTTCCAAACAAATCTTTCCCACGAATAGCCTTGACTTCCAATTGAATCTTGTTGAACTGTTCTTGGAGATCTTCCACAAGATTACGCGGATTTGTGCTATCACCTTGATCATGATAAATCTCATTGGCATCATAAGGAACAGTGTGAACCGTAGGGGTCGGAACCGTCATAGTGGGTTGAGAAAGTGCCATAGTGATTTGGGAAAAAGTTACCCCTGAATGTGGAATAAACGCCGAACCTTGTGCAGCAGGCGCTTCAGTTGTAGCTGTTTGAACCCCAGAGAAATTATGGCGGAAACCTGTACCAAAGCTGAAAGGCGTGCCCCAACTTTCTGGCATGGAGAAAGATGGAATACCGAATGCAACTGTAGAAACTGGAGTAGTGACTTCAGATGTTACCGCTGCTTGACTGTTGGGTGGTGGCGGCTGATTCTGTGCGGCCATTAAGGAGTCAACCAGAGTAGTGAGACTTTCCAACTTTTCCTGAAGGGTGGTCACCGTACCACGAAGCTCAATATTCTCTTGTTCAGAGTGTTCCATTAATCTTCTTCTGCTTGAACGAGTATTGTATCTGTGATCTGATTGCGAGCGCGGTCGAGAAACTTTGAGACGCGACAGCTTGACGATCTATTGGAGAAAGATCCAAAAGATGAGACTCTATACAACAGAATCGATATGCAGAATGATGTATGCAAAGAGAAATTTTATGATTTTTCCAAACATTTTAAAGATTATTTCCTTGCAAACATTTGAACACAAACAATTCTTTTATTGAAATAATGGGAAATGTTACAACATTGGAGCGTAGCTCCTTACAGAAGCAAATGATAAATGAAAAAGCTAAACAAATCCTAAACATCCTCATCGGACGAAGAACCAAATGCATTATGCAGCTTGAGCTTCATGATTTCTTTCCCATAGTAAGCTTTCAACTCGGCCTTTTCAGCTCTCAACTTGTCAACCACATTCTTCCAATTGTCAGGTATCGGAGCGTTGCTTGTTGAGCCTTCAAGCTTTTTCTTGCTTTCTTTGATGTATCTTCTGATTGCGGCATCTTTCCGACGGATCTTCTCATCTTTGTTCATGAGCCATCCATCCTGATAATAGAGAGTTTCTTCATGTTCTTTCACTTGTTTCTTCAACTTTCTATTTTCCACATCAGTTCTTCGAAACCTTTCTTCCCAAGCGTCTTTTTCTATCCTCATCTTGGTCAAAGTGTCTTGGTATTCCTCCATAGCGGGAATGTTGGGTCGTTGAGGTACCACAGGGAACATGGGTTTTTCATAATCATAAGGCATTTGAAACTCCTTTGCCCTTTTCTTTACCCAACAGATGTAGGCGTTCGTAGCGATACAGTTCCTTATCTCACCTTTTTCTTTCCATCGGATGTCGTACCAGGCTTTCACCATTTTTGTTTTCAACCCTTGAGGATCATTTCCTTCCTGATAGAAGTAGCTTTCCACTGTAGGGCCAATGGGTTTAGTTGAATTTGCATACCCGAATTGTCGTCGGGCTAGGACCGGATTGTAGTTAATTCCTCCTTGTGTACCAATGAGGGGTACGTTGGCGAATTCTCCACAACTTTCAATGGTTTCTGTACCGCAGCGAGCCAAGGTATACCACTGAATATCATTATTAGTAAGAGACATAAGTCTTTGAGACCAACGTAAACCTTCTCGGTTTTCCGTGAAAATGGGAGACTTAGGTAAGTGTGAAACAATCCATTTAAACAACAGAGGTGCACAACATACAATAATTCCACCACCTTGGTGATTCCTATGATGGACAGAGAAATACATGTCACCAAGCAGAGTCGGAACGGGATTTCCATTCAAAAAGACCTTTATGGCATTGATATCAACAAAGTCGTCGATATTGGGAAACAGAACCAACCCATAGATGAGCTAGGCTAGTACAGCTTCAAAAGCTATCATGCTACCAGTCTCAATGAAATCAAAGGCTCTCTTTATTAGAAACTGTGAAGGAAAACCTGGAAGGTTCCCTTTGGTAGTCCAATTACTCTCTATTTCAGATTTCTTCAAGTGGGTACCTGTTGCAATGACTGGTGACTTAGGAATGGCTTCCAAACCATTGAAAGGTATTTTGTCAGACACAGGAATACCCAAAAGATTGGCATATTCTTCCAAGGTTGGTACCAACTGATAGTCTGGAAAGGTAAAACACCGGTAGACGGGATCATAAAACTGAACCAGAGTTTTGGAGAAGTCCTTCATCAACATGAGTGTTCAAGATAGGCAAAAGCTTTCCATGGCTTTTCCTAAAATCAGATGGATCTTGTACAAAAGACGCTAACTCTTTCAGTCTTTCCACATTAGGCTCTTTGAAACCGTACCTCTTGGTATGCCTTTTTACCCACTCCATAACCTAATCCTATAATGTTTGCAAAGAAAATTCTCTAATTGTTTGGAAAAAATCATGTTTTTATGGAAAAAGATTTTTTTTTTTATTTTTTATGGATGTATGAATGCATGGATGCATGGATGCCACATATTCAAACATGGTAAAGCGAACATGGTAACGCAAACATGGTACTGTAAACATGGCAACACAAACATGGTAACACAAACATGGTACACACAGGTTCAAAGGTCCAGCGTCACGAGCATGAGGTCAGAGAATCAAACATGGGATAGTTCTAGTTAATCACCTGCAAAACATGTTCTACTGATACGTCAGAGTCTACATCTTTCTTTCGGATATTATCGGCTTTCCACAATTAAACTCATGAGCCAGCAATATTCTCAAGAAAAACTCGTCTGAGTGTGGTTCTCCGCATGACAACTAATCCAAGTCTTCACCTGAATAGTTTCTGCACCACAACCTAATAAGGCCAGGATGGGTTGGGGTTCTACAGCCAACTCAGCTTCTACAGTTCAATGAAAGCAATAATGTCTTCGCAACTAAACTTGCTAAACATATATTACAAACAAGGAACCTCCACTGAGCGGAAGGATTCTCACGTGCGCCTGCACATGACTATACCCTCCACCTAATTCTTATGTGTACTTAATCCGGGTTAGGATTTGTCCATAATGTATCACTTGTAACAGAACCACACAAGTAACAGAACCAAAGAACCAAACAAGAACAAAATAAAAACAAAACAAAAAGAAATAACCCTTTCTTTGGAAACAATAAAAAGATGGTCCCCAGTGAAGTCGCCATTTTTCTGTCGCGGGCCAAAAATCGTTGTCCTTTTTCGGGATGAGACACCTGATGCCTTCTTTGGGCTCGAGTGCTCAAAAAAATGATTTTTCTTTTGTACCGACCAAACTTTTTATTGTTTCCAAAAGAGGAAAAGGAAAAAAGCTGCAATAACCTTAAAAGTGGGGAGAGATCTTGGGTAAGAGGGTTGGTTATACGAAGGGAAGGTATTAGCACCCAACGTATCTATAGTACTCTATAGGTTTCTTTGTTTTGTTTATTCCATTCTTGTTATGGTGGAGGTTCTTGTGAAAAAGAGGTGGGCCCTAAGGTGTTTGTTTGATTATGCTCGCAAAGATCATCGCGATCCTCTGCACACATATCCCTTAGAGGGAATCAGAGCATCTGTAGCTCGGGGTCTACGGGTGCTAAGGTTTGAGTGGTTTAAGAGAGAAGTTTTGCTCGCCAAGGATACGACCTTGTGCCTACGTATTCTCAAAGGGATGTTGAGAAAGTCAGAGCAATCGTAGTTCCCACTTATGCTAGTGGAAGCAAAGGAAAAGAGACAAATGTCATCTAAATGCTCGATGTATCTAATCTATATCATCACATACATCTGTTTGATTTTGTTTGAAAATCTTTTCATTATAAGCCCTGGGCCATGCCACTTATGGCGCTTAGAATGATAAAGATGTTTTTGTTGTTTAACCAGCCTTGTGGCAAAAAACTTTCAATGAAGTCAGCCTTGTGACAAAAAGTTTTGATTAATCAGCCAGCCTTGTGGCAAAAGTTTCAATGAAGTCAGCCTTGTGACAAAAACTTTGATTAATCAGCCAGTACGGAAGCAAAACGGTTTGATTGATTAGCCAGCCTTGTGGCAAAAAGGTTTGATTGATTAGCCAGCCTTGTGGCAAAAAAGTTTGATTGATTGATTGTTTGTGATGATATAGAAGAGATACTCCTCTCATAGAGATGAAAAATGTCTAATCTCCTAGAGTATTTGATTTGGATATTGGGGATGCTTATAAGAAGCCCGTGGGTCCTTGTACGAAGCCCAAGAGAAGGCTATCCGAGGGTCCTTGTATTGTAAGCCCAAGAGGAGGCTATGGGAGGGATAATCCAGGGTCCTTGCATTGTAAGCCCAAGAGGAGGCTATGGGAAGGTCACTCGTTTGTACAAAGCCCAAGGGGAGGCATGGTATAGTTGGTTTGAGCTCTTAGAGCGATTTCACCGGGAAACCATACTCTATGTCCTAACCTAAACTAAGGAGATTCTTTGCACGAAGCCCAATAGGAGGCTATGGGGAACCTAGTGTTATACTAAGTTGAACAAGCACACATATCACACATATGAACAAACATGAACAAGTATGAACAAACATGAACAGGTATGAACAATTATATATATATGACAGAGTGTGTGTATATAATGGAGTTTATGAAGGAAATATACCTGTAAGCATGATCCATTTGTATACACGGGAGCTCGGGACTCATATTCGGGGAGAGGTCCACTTGAATTTATTCAAAGCTATGTAAACAGGTATTTACAAAGGGGCTTGGGACTTATACCTACATGGAGGCCCATGGTATTTTTGGGAAGATTTAAAGAAAACCTTCATTTTTGATTTGTTGTTCGAAGTTAAAAAAAACAAATTGATTGAAGTATATACAAAAGGCGTACAATGAAATACCCAATTTCATGTACTGAATGGGACTTATACCTATGTGGAGGCCCATGTTTTATTTTATAAAACATGGTTGATTGTTATTAACAGACGCGTTGTTTGAAAAACTGTTTGAAAGTTTGTTTTGAAAGAGTTTTCTGTACAAAGAAAAACTGTAAAAGAAAGAGGAAAGGGACTTATACTCTCTAATATTCGAGAGGCCCCACATCGTTTTGAAAATCAATTGATCAATTAAAAAGATTTAATCAATAGTTTCAAAAAGAAATGGTTTATCGTCTTTGAAAAGAATCGCGATCGCTTGTTTTAAAATGATTTGAATTTGACAAAAATCAACTTAATTAAGTTTAAATCAAATTTTAATGCTTAATTAAGACCTAAGTGATTTAGGATTTGATCACAAAAATATTTACAAGTGATTAGGTTTGAAAATTAAATGAAAAAAACAATATTTAAAGTATTTAAAAACACTTAAAAATGTATCATTTTAAACCTAATTAAAGATATATTAAATAAATCTTTTTTTATGATTTTTTGATATTGTCAAAATATGTATATTAAATAAGAAGTGTGTAAAAAATGAATAAAAAATGAGTTAATTTGATTGGTTAAATAATAAATTAAAGTTGTGAAGAAAATGAAAGAAAATAAGTGCTAAAAAGATGGTTTTGTCTCCACAAGGGTTTGAACCCACGCCCTCTCTCTCACCGGACAAAACACTTACCAACTGGGCTGCGCGCGCAGCTTGTAAGATACACGCGTTCAATTGATTATATTTTAAAACAAGGATTTGAATTTTCCAAACCAAAACTGGCGCCAAGAACACATCTTCAACTGATTTTCAAAATTCTTCAAAACTGTGTTGTTTTGATCAATCAAAGGGTCTATCTTACTCGGTTTTTCACGAGGAACATGATGGTGCCCTCATAATTCATTTATTTTCACTCTAAGGGGGTCAATTTTCGCATGAACATGAAGAACCCTAGAACTGAAATTCAATGTGAAATTGTGTATGTGCAAGTTATGATGCAGTTGATTGAGGGTTAATGATCCTCATAGGTGCAGAAACAAGATGGTATGCTCACATTTCATTTATGATGCGCGCAAGTATGAATTTGAAGTTCATGAGCACTTACCTTAAAAACGGCACAACTGAGAATCGAATTCTTGCTTGGAGGTGTTACAGAAGTTGTTTGATGATCTGGATAGCTTCAATGGACCTTATGGAAGGTGTCTGGATGCTTGGAACCATCTGAATTCATCTGGGCATGGCCATGGTACCCGATCTGCATAAGCTTCAAGAGTGAATCGAATTTGATGATTCTGAGGTTATTGGCTATATGTGATTGATTGGATAGTTCATATGTGATATATGGATGATGTTAGAAGTGATAGTTTGGACAGAATTGAGCCTGAATGAAAATTGGCATGATAAGTCTCATGTTATGCATATTTGAGAAGTGAGGTAGTGATTTTGAGTTCTTGGTGTTTTTGGGGTGTATGGATGGATCAAACAACTTCCAAATGATGTTTATGAGTTGTGGGAAGCATCATTTTGCTCAGATCTTGCAAGGGATGGAACTTGCACTTTCTCCTCTTTGAAACTCATGAAACTTGCAATTCAATAAAGAAGAGAGAAAACCTATAATTGTGAGGTTTTGGTGTGAATTGAAGAGTGGAAATGACCTCTATTTATAGGCCATGAGTTCTGAATGCAGAGCTTTGCAACTTGCTCAAGAATTGGTGATTTGGCATTTGGAGATAAAGTGGAATCTTTACATTTAATGCAAATGGTTAAAGCAACTAAACCATGGTTATTTTGGCCAAGCTTCTTATCTCTTTCCATTCTGATCTCAAATCAGAAAATATCATTCAATCATTGCTTTGGTGTGTCATTGCTTGAATTATAGGCCATATAGTATTGAACTTAGTGAAAATGGCTTGTAATTTCATGCATAATGACCTCTAATTGCAAAATTCAAAACCATGGCTACACTCCATTTTTTTCCATGCCCTTGGACATTTTGGAAAGCTCATGTTACATACTTCAAAACCCTAGTTGAAAGTTTCTTCAAGACCCTTAAGGAAATGGGTGAAAAAGATCCATGAACTTTGAAGAAAATGAGATTTTAAGTGAAGTTTTCAAAAAGTACCAACTTTGAAGCTCCATATCTCTTAAATGGTTGATCTTATGGAAAAAATTATATGTGTCAAAGTTGTTTATTGGATCAAAATCTACAACTTTCATGTTGGAAGTTTTTTTCAGTTTGTAGGTGAAATTTTGAGAAATTCCCTTCCAAAGTTTGGAAAAAACCATGAAAAACACTTAGAAATTTTTCTAAGTATGAAAAGTCAAACTTTTGACTTTTTGATTCTTGATTGATTTTCTTGATTTTTCTTGATCAAATGACTTCATATATCATATATTGATGATTCAAAATTTCAAAAGTCAAGGTTGACCAAAATTCCCCAAAAGTCAATGGTGTTCTTGTACAGTTAACTTTTTCAGACGAATCGCGTTTCTGGAGATTTCAAATGAGACAGGCTATCCCCACTAAATTAATGGTATGAATGGATCACATTGAAGCATTAGAGGATATTGAGCCATGGTTTGAGTTGTGGCACCATGTTCTGATAAAAAGGCAGTTGTTCAGTGAATTAGGTCAAAAACCCTAATTGTCGATCTGATGAAATTGATGACTGTGGATCTTGAATTGAGACACAATTTCCATTGGATGTTGTCATAGGTATTATTAGAGGATGATTGAAATCTTTGATTGACTCCCTGGGGATTTTTAGGGTTTCCCAAATGTGATCTCTGATTTCAGTCCCTGATAGTTCAAAAACCCTAATTCTGATGACTTGAAATTTCACTGTTGATCAATCCTTGTGTAGGAGATGTATTGAGCCAATGGATTAGGTCAAAATGATGTACTTGGGGTCTTGAGGTCATGTCCCAAGTCATTGGGCCACATCCTGAGCAAAAGTCAGGAGTATGCTATCTTCAGTCAAAACCCTAATCTGGTTGGTTCAGAGCCTTTGAGCTTGTTGAAATGAATCTCTGAGGACCAAATGTTGATTGTTGATGAAGATGATTCATTTGAGATGAAGGGAGAACAAAACCCTAATTGATTGTTACTTGTACTGATGAGTGATTTCTTGATTAAATCCTGCTGAGTCACAAGTAGCAAACACAAGCTATGCAATTTGTTAGAGATGCAAATGATGCATATGCTATGACATGAGGTGGTATCTTAGGTCAAAAATTGGGGTATGACACCGGGTACAAGCATCATGCTAGGTGCGCTTATCATTCAGATAGTCCTGGTCATGATACAGAGGATTGTGGGCCGTTGAAGCACAAGATCCAAGATTTGATTGAAGAAGGGCTCATTGAGTTCGAAGATCCTCGCAAGTCCAGTGCCATATGTGGCTAGAAGAAGGATTTCTTAGATCATTAGTTTTGTTTTCATTCGCAATTTCCTTCCGTTTGTTTAAACATTAGTCTTACAACATATGCTGTGTACTTTACAACGATCATTAATGCATTGCTTACGTTTGTCTTGATTCATTCATAGTGTTCTCACTATATTTAAAACTGTGTTTTTACTCGGTTTTCTTCCTTGTGATATTCAACTCTCGATTAAAGTCATACACCTTTTGAGGGAGAATGATGAAAACGATACCACAATTTCATACACTACGCTTTCGAACAGACCATGTTGACGATGTACAGGCATTTGTTCAATTCCTAAATAACGGAGATATAAGGATGTTAATCCCTCGTCAACCCCTTTGAGCCTAAAGAAGTAGGAGTTTTCCTTCATATAAGATAAAACCCTTAATATATAACCTGGGGTAGGGTAGCTGCTCAGTTAACTTAATCATTCCAAATTGTTCCTTTGAACATAATCACCGATGGTTCCCCATCATCATTAAATCCGGCAGTCAATATCCACGAAAGCAATACAAGAGCCTGCTAAGTCAAAACCTATTAAGGAGACTTAGGCAAAATTGGGGCATCCCGCTGACTGTAGTTTTAAAATGAACAGTTCAGGCAAGAGTCAGGGATAACAAAGTCGAAAATAGGTCATTATATACCTCGAAAAAGATAGTACAAGGGAAATGACTGCCTTTGCAAATAAACTTTTGGTTTTTGAGCCATCACATTACAATTCCCAAAGTCTTTTGGAACTTAAACGCGTAGTTAACTGAGCGTAGGACTGGAGAACATCACGAAGATAGGGATGGGTACAAATAAACTTTAAGCCACAATCCTTTGTTTCTTAAAATCGTGAACCAAGCCACGTTACAACCCTTAAAAGTCCTAACTGAAGCATGGTTAGTTCGAAAGTATACCGTTACCAAAGGTATCCCGACTCCTTAAGGTCTACTATAACTCTTGAGTTGATGTCACTTTCTTACAAAAAAAAAACTTTGTTTTACTCAAAAATGTTTTTAAACTTTCAAGACAGACGTATGCATTTGCATTTCATTATAAAGTACACTTGTCTATATAGATTTAAATGTTAACATCAGGGAGAAGTTGCATGAGGCATGGCTAGTGACTAAAAAAATCCTACCGACGGATGAAATAGCTTCCAAAAAAAAGAAGCTTATCAAAAGAAGAAGCATCTCTTGCACATGACTGAGATAGCTAAGATATACACAGGGCATAACCCGTCATTTTCCCATTTACATGGGGCAATCTAATCAAGATCCATAGAATCTCTCAAGGACGCTGAATAGCCCATGGGGCAAGCCCATCATCTGGGGGCATGTTGCAAAGGTCACTCAGTATCAGATGGTGTCAATACCACTCTCACATCCTTTCCAGGAACCTTTATAGGATATTTCTCATTCTATCCATGCAGTCTTCTTTAAGACATGTTCAAACACACCTTACCCTTTCTGGGAACCTTTGTCAAACAGTCTTTTAAAGACCCTCCTTCTTATCATTTCTATTTTCAAACCCTTTCAGACAGTCTTCTCTAAGACAGTTGCCTTTCTACGAACCCTTTCTAGGTAGTCTTCTGTAAGACATCTCTTAACTTTTTCAGTTAGTCTTTTTTTTAGACATATTCAAACTTCTCTTACGCTTCCAAAAACCTTGTCAAACTTAGTTTAAAGTACCGAGTCTTCTCTAAGACAGTTCACCATCCTTTCTAGGGCGATCTTCTTCAAGATGAGTTTCCTAAGTTTTGTTTAAAACCCCACATTCCGTAAAGCGGTCTTTATCCTTCATAGGAATATTTTGACCTTCTGCACAAACACATCCCTTTGAGCTTTGTTTAAAGCGCAGTCTTGTTTAAGACAATTTCCCATTCTTTCCAAGGACCTCTTCAGGTAATCTTATAAAAGACATCATCTCATTCTGAGTACTCAGCAAATCACTGTCCGTCGGGCGCAACCGAAACGCATGACTCACTCTGAAAAGCATTTGCTTCACATCCAACACTTACAATCAAGAATCCTATTGACTAGGGGCATTCTTTTTCAAGAATTCAAACACTGGGGCAATGCATATCAGGCAAGACATGGTGGGACTCGAGTTCTCTCTAAAGGTTCCTCCTTCAGATTAAAGGGCACGTATCTCAAAATTTCTGATATTCGGGAGGTCACACTGGCATCATACAAAGAGCATTGTTGCATAATTGATCTTCCCACGCTTGTACTATTTACATCCCGCAGGGTGGGATAAGCATACATGCATAATTCTCATTTATTTTGAGAATCTCATTACATGACACATGCATCATGACATTGCATAAAACTAACGCTGCCTTTTCAGGTCACTTCATATTCAAAAGGATGTTATCATCCAATTACAGTGCAAATACGATCGTATCAACGATTCAATCTTAACAGATACGATTCCAATACCTCACTCCAAGTCTTTCTTCAAAGACAATCCAGAAGCAATCAAAGAATTCCTTACCTCTCCAGGTAGTCTTGTCCAAGACAATCATATCAACCTTTCCAAGCAGTCTTCTCTGAGACCCTTCGTGTCCTTTATAGGAACATTTTCTAGTTAGTTTTGTTTAAAACGTTACATGTCCTTTACAGGAACCTTTATAGGTAGTTTTGTTCAAAACATGCCATATCCTTTATAGGAACCTTTATAGGTAGTTTTGTTTAAAACATATTGCTCCCTTTATAGGAATCTTTCTAGGTAGTTTTGTTTAAAACGTATCATATCCTTTATAGGAGCCTTTCTAGGTAGTTTTGTTTAAAACATTCCACGCCCTCTATAGGAATCTTTCTAGATAGTTTTGTTTAAAACGTATCGTATCCTTTATAGGAATCTTTCTAGATAGTTTTGTTTAAAACATATTGCTCCCTTTATAGGAATCTTTCTAGGTAGTTTTGTTTAAAACGTATCATATCCTTTATAGGAGCCTTTCTAGGTAGTTTTGTTTAAAACATTCCACGCCCTCTATAGGAATCTTTCTAGATAGTTTTGTTTAAAACGTATCGTATCCTTTATAGGAATCTTTATAGGTAGTTTTGTTTAAAACATTTCATATCCTTTATAGGAACCTTTCTAGGCAGTTTTGTTTGAAATATCTCGCATCCTCTATAGGAACCTTTCTAGGCAATTTTGTTTAAAACGCTTTCAAATCCTCTCTAAAGACCTCTTCAGGTAGTCTTCTTTAAGACATTCTTTTTCCAAAAAACCTCTTCAGGTAGTCTTCTTCAAGACATTCTTTTTCTGAGGACCTTTCCAGGTAGTCTTTTCTGAGACAAGCATCGTCATTTCCAAAAAAAACCTTGCCAGGTGGTCTTCTTGAAGACAAATTTTCATATCCATCCCAAAAACCTCTTCAGGTAGTCTTATGTAAGACGTTACTTCTTCTCTCCTCAAGATACAATCAAATAATCCAGGGCTGAAAAGCATATGCTTTAGACAAGTACCTTACCAGGCGAATGGATGGCATCTATAAGCCCATCTCCCACAAATCTCCTTTCCTATGCAAGCAAATTTCAGGGCATTTTAGTGTCCAATCGTCTTCCACCTCTTCAGGTTCAAGAAGATTGAACAGGGGCAGCTGTCATACCCCAAAATTTTCCCTCCCATATTCCATTCACAATAATGCAAAGCTCAAGGTTCAGTCCCAAAGATCACTCACTCCAAAGTCCAAGATGATCCATAGTCAACTGGTTTGACCTAAAAAGTAGACCATCACCAGAGCATAGTCAAAGCTTCCCAATTTTGGTCAACATCTAGTATGTGAAGTACAACCATCATTTGATCAAAGATTGATCATGATTCAATTAATAGAAACTCAGAGATGAACAAATACACAAAGGTTCAAATTAGGGTTTCTTAGGAGAAAGTCAACCCAACTTTGACTGGGCATAACTTTCACATGGAACATCAAAAATTCCCCACTAAAAGCCTATGTTGAAGGAAATTGGATTATCTACAAATTTGTATCTCACAAGCCAGGGCTAGAAATGATTCATTTGAGAGATACAGTGCAAAAGATTACAGGTCCTTTTCAAGCATCCTCCAAAAGCAGTTTTTTGTCAAAGAGGATATGATCAAGATAAAAGCCCCAAATGAAAAATATGTTCCAAAGTGGCTTGTAGAGGACCTCTTGAGGTTTCCAAAAAGTATTAGAACTCCCTCATAGCTTAAAAATTGAGTGAGATGTGATCGATCAAAGTCGGGTGATTTTTGAGGACCAAATGTGGAAAAAGAAGTTTCAAATTGAGAAATTTTACAAATGGGCCCATGTTTTACAACTCAAACTCGATCCACAAGTTACCCAAACCCCATGCCACAAATTTTACTTTCTATTTAATTAATATATAATTTTATTTCATTTTTTAATGATTTAAAAATAAGTTAATTAAAAGAAAATCAAATATTTTGTTGGAAAATATATTTTGGTGATTTCCAATTAATATTAATGACAAAATATATGGCAATTTTCGTGACAATTGGATTGAGAAAGAATAAGTGAGGTTTTGGCCAAAATAGAAAGATTATATTCAAAGAAAAAGTCAATTTCCACAAACTTGGAAAGATTGGATTCAAGGACCTTGGGCATTGTTTTTTAACCTAATTATGTTCTTCTATAAGTACTAAACACAAGCCAATGGAATGGGGGACGAAATTCTGGGCAGAGAAGCATAGAGAAGAACTCAAAAATTCATCAAGAAGGAAGGATTCGGTTTTGGAGAATTAAGCGGTTTCAAGAAGATCTAAGGATTGATACACGTTCCTTGAGGGACTCTGAAGGTGTTTGGATCATCACGCTTCATCAATACCCCCAGAATACTCTCCCATAAGCCAAAGTAAGTCGTTCCATATTCTTGGTCGATTAGCATTATATACACACATTCATGTTGTTTTGATTGTATGTTTGGCTTTTCCTAATTGCTATGGTTGATTCTGGGCTGTTTGATTGAGTTTTTGCGCGCTATAGGGTGATCGGCCATTGGAGGCCGATCCAAGCTTTTAGGGTTCAGTTTAGGGGTTTCTCATAGGGCTAAAATTAGCTTAAAATAAGTGCATGGTTGGACTCGTGAGGGTTAAACGAGAGGTGTAGGCCGGTCGCGAAATGTTTATTCTGGTGTAAGTGCTATTCGCTATTTTCCGTAAATAAGCTTGCTACGAATGGAGTCGTAGCAAATCTGTAGCTAAGTTTACAGAGATTTGCAGGAGTCGTTGGTCCATTTAAATTCACGCGCGCGTTTTGTAGACTGGGTGCTCACTTATTTTATGTATAATGATGGACGTGTTTCTTTAACACGCGTGATGTCTAGCTGGGTTGGTTAGGGAACACCAATGTGAGTTTAAGGGTGTGGGTTCGATCCCCCACGCCCACATATCATTTTTTCAGATAATTTCAATTCCTGATCCCATGTGCCTCCAGCCTCAGATCTCACCATGTACCCTCAGATCTGGGCCTTCAATCCAGTCATCCCCTAGATCTAACGCCTTAGGATTAACACCCATATCATACACCCTTACTAACAACCACACCTAATCATAACCCTTATAAAACTTAATTAATTTTAATTATTTATTTGGTTTTAATTGAAATGTCTTTTTTAATATATATTAATTATATAATTATTTTTTTAATAAAATAAATATATAATAATTATATTAAGAATTTTAATTTGTTGTTCGTGCCGATTAAATCGATTAATCGCTATGGTCAACAATGATTTTAATTAAAATGATTATTTAATTAAAATACAAATCAAATTATATTCGATTAAATGGTTGCAATTATCTTATTGATTGTGATGATTAATCCTCCCTTGTTCTAAATTTAATTTGTTATTATTTGTAATCGTATTAATCGGTTATGAGGGGTAACAATACAAAATAAAATTCACAAAAATAATAAAACACATTAATTCATTATTAGTGATAATCGAATCAATCGATTTGAATTGGTAATGGTGCAAAACCCCTAATCTCTTAACTATGGTGATCAAACCTATTGATCGTTGCGGTTAATTGTGCCAAATCAGGGTTGTACGCCCAAAACACTTAAAATACATCAAATCACAAACCACGGATTTTCATCTCTTCAATTCTGCGATGTTCAAACTACGATAAGGTAATTCAAAATACCTTCGAACTTCGCATTTCAAAAACAAATTCAAATACATTCAATTCTAATTCTAAGGCGTACAATCCTGTCCCCGAACTACGTAGACTCTGATCCTCCTTAAGGAGGTACGTAGGCACTTGGCAACAAGGCGAGTCCCCCTCTTCAAAATTCTAATCATGTCATTATAATTCTGTTTGCCATATTTCTTTACGAACCCTGCCATGAAACCCTGATCTTTGAATTATTAGCCTTTAGGAAAGGGCTGGGGGTGCCTAACACCTTCCCTCAGCCTGATTATAATAACTTACCCTGAATCTCGTATCTGCGTAGGGTTTCCTATTCGCCCTTCAGAATAGGTGGCGACTCTAAGTTATAAATTTTTAGGCAGGTTGCTACAGCGACTACCTTCGCGACGTAACATCAATACTCTTTTTCTACTATTAAGAAAGCAAGACAGATCTATAGCATTCAGTATGATTGTCATCTACCATTAACAATGGATTGAGGGTGATCAGTTCCCCGATTTGTCAATTAGTATTCGACAACCATAGTGGAGTATAAACCGACATTACTTCATAATAGCGTCATCTCCGAATTTTCACTCAAATCCATTAACACGTCATAATCCAATGATTCACCTTGGGTTTCTCACAACTCCCACAACCTCCTACTCGCGTCAAATTGGTGATAAAAATTATCTACAATTTTTCTTTTATATCCGCCGCCACCTCGGTATCTCAAATGCGACTTCAATTGCCCCAAAGTCTAAGTCTCTTGCACTACTGCTTCACTCTTCCTCAAAAGTCATCGACGCTCAAATCATCCTTAATACCGAACATCTTACGATCTTGTCTTAATCATCAACAACAAGCTCTGCTCAAACTCGCTTCGGACATTGGCGGTAATAACCGTCCTTATAACAAAATTCGTCTCGTCATTGTTCTGACGCTTCCATCGGAGTTCAAACCGGACACCCGAAACTCAAGCTACGCGCATCTTCGAGCTCCAACATAGAGTCTATCGCAAAATCATTACTCAATCACTTTTCAAACATCGGTATCTCACACAAAGGTTACTCGCACCGATAACTTCACAATCCTCAGCCGTGCTGAACATCGTAACTCTCTAACTTCTGCTTCCCAAAATCATTCTTAACTTCACGTCGCCTTCAAATCCAGATAATATCTAAAACTCTCAACAGCTCTTGCACCGCCGTTTTTCGACAGCATACCAGACTATTTCTTACAACAGAAACCTCTTCGAGAAGCAAGGTTTCTCCCATACTTATCATCAAATTACTTCCTGCAACAAAACAAATAAGCACCAACAGTGTTCCACACACCTGTCGCGTACTACAAGATAAAACACTGACAGCATTCAACTGTCGTACAAACTCAACATACTTGACAACTTGGTCGGATGGACCGACCTGCTCTGATACCACTAATGTAACACCCCATTTCTACCCGGTAGTTATATGCAAGAATCAGAGTTTCAAAATTTCTCAACAAACGGATGAGGCGTCACATATTCATTTCAAAACAAATCATTTCATCGATTTTAGCAGATACATAGCACTTTATTTAACCAACTAAACAAATACGCAGCATATAATACTTTTCTAAACGGAATAACTTCATTTATTAAAACATGGCAGAATCATAGTTCTCAATCCTTGAATCAATAACATCCTATTCAGCTAAGATAAAACAATAAACAACAACAATCATAAACATCATAAATCATCCCCCCGAGTGCTACGTATCAGAGCGACAACCGACTCCATTAACAGCAATTAAATCTTCATACTCGAACACCTGCACGTTACCAATATAAAGGCAACGGCGAACAAGGGAAAAGGGTGAGATATCAAATCATATAAGTGAGCGTATGATAAATTGTATATTAGGATTCAGACATATATAGTTATCACATCACTAGTATTAATATTGCCATACACTTCATACTTCACTAACTCACAAATCTCACATACTTCTCATCGCATCATAAGTCACACTACTTCACATTCGCATCAATTATATATAAACATTTCAGTCATTCACTTGCAAGTCAAATCATGATACGTCACGAGTATAAATCACCATTTTAGTCTCAAAACATCACAGCTTATAAGTCACTCATCTAGTCGCAAAACATCACATATACATTTAATTACAAAACATCACATATACGGCTAATCACAAAACATCACATATAAGTCACACCAGGCATATTTCGTTAATTGCATTCACAAACATCGATATCATCATACTATTCACAAAATCATCAATTCAAATCTTCACATACTTCCATCATTTAACAAGTCACAATATACAATCACGATATAGTCACAAAACGTCACAACTATGAATCACATAAGACACATGGGACATGACTCATGTATATGCATGTGGTACCAATCGGAGCTTCAGCCCCCATCACCAATTGCCATTTGGCCCGTCATGTTTGCCATAGTTTTCAGGCCGTCATGTTTGCCATAGTTTTCAGGCCGTCACAGAGTATGCATATGGAATGTGACTCGACAAACAATACAACACAGCATACTCATCACAATCACATATCGTCACGAGGCATAAGCCTATATCACAATCACATTACCATTTATTCGAGGTAATTCACGTCACCATAATATTTCATCTTCACTTAGTCACAAAATTATCATCACAAATATATACAACATCACGTATTACCAATCATCACAAACATCGTCATGTTTCGACACATCATCACAAATCATATAACTTCACATATTAACAAAATCATCACAGCAAATCGACACATTAAGCCAAGTCAAATTAGTCTTATAATTCTCTATAAATTAGTCTTCTAATTAACTCACTAATCCACCATCACTAACCAAAATTATTCACCTAATATTCTATAATTAATCACATACATCCCGCGTCATTACCGGTTATCTAATTTCCGGTTAAATTCTTAATATTCACGACTTTACGAATTTTTGGGTTATACTCACAAGTCACAAAAACATAGCTCAACCGGTTAGTTCGGATACATTATATTCTTTACCGGTTATTCGATTCGTTCGGTTAAATTCTAAAGATACCGTTATTTACCGACAAACCAAATAATTAATCTAAGTCTAAGTGTTTTTCAATTAAATAGACTAATTGAGACTCATTCAACCATTAATTTAATCGACCGATTAATATTACAATTTCGACAAAATAACACCACCACGTTAATGTACTAATTAAACTTAGCTACCACGTAAATTTTCATCAAATTCTGAACAATTAAATATACCTCTTAATTCGGCTATTTCGATCAAACGGGACTGTCTGGATTATATTGATTCTATAATTCCTATTGTCTCATAAATATGTTATCTACTGTTACTAACCAATGTTGTCTATTTCTACAAGTTTCTATTTCCTATTAAACTACTCCTAAGTTATGTGATGCTTTACTAAGACTGCATATATATTAATATACTACAACAAAATAAATGAAGACTTCATTCATATTAATATACTACAACTAAATAAATGAGCACAGATGTTATGCTGAAGGAGGCCGTTCCACCTAAGGGGATCCGCGTCTCACAAGAGGGATCATATGAATTTGTATCCAGTGCTGGCCGTCACGGTCTAGAAACGCCGGACGACGGCTTCCCATCTTATATATTTAATTCTTTTCTTTTTATTTCTAGATTTTCTCGTCACAGTTTTCAACATTAAATTCTTTTTACTAACAGGATTTAGCAACATATATTCAAACAAATTTTATAGTAAAATTCCCTCAAACAATCAATTAACAATAGCAACAACCTAAATCCCTAAATCCCCACATACAAAGTTTCATAAGCCCTATTATAGGAAGAGAACCCCACCCTTACCTTATCAATGGAAGCAACTTAATGAGTCTCTAATTGCATCTTCAATTGACACCATGGATGAAAAATCTTCAAGCTCATTCTTCTTCTCCATAGTCTTGCCTCTTTCTCCTCTATTCTTGTTCTCTTCATTATGACCACTCTCCTCTTTCCAATTCTCTAAAAACCTAATATAAAATCCAACTTGGGCTTAGCATATAACAACTCTTGTTTATTATACTCCACAAACCAATTTAGGCCCAATAAGATAAATAACTCCAATTAAATCAAAATACCACTTTTACTAATATTCCAACAATATAATAATTTCCGACCTATAAATAATATTATTCTTAATATTATTTTCCGACTTTAATTTAATAATTCCAAATACGCTCTTAAATAACACCAACAATCAAAATTCGACCAATATATCATATTTCCGGTCTAATCTTAATTACTCAGAAAATTCCCAAAACTTCAAATATTACTCCAATAATATTTCTAATATTGAAAATATCAAAACTCTTGATTAAATATCAATCCTCTATCCCGAACTAATATCGACTAAATCGTCTCAAAATACGGAAAACTTCACTAAACACTCTGAACGTCTAGATTAAGCGAATAATCAAATTTCCGGGCGTTACAACTCTCCCCCACTTAGAATATTTTCGTCCTCGAAAATTCGCTCAACACCATCCCAAACACAAACCTCGTATCCAATTCTCAAATCTCCGAATCATGCTTGGTAACACTTCGATCACTATTTCCTCGTCACAACAACGATTCCCACGAACACAACACATTTGTTTGCCATTTCGACACCTTTGATATCAAAAAACGAACGCCGATTCATTCTCGCACATATATATACCAATTATACGTCGTTCATTAGGAAAAGGTACCAACAACTTTACTCGTCATTACTACCAATAATTTGAGGTAACATAACATCACAATTTTCATGTAACTTCGCACAAACAACGAAACAATTATGATAATCACTCGGTCACAAAAATCCAATGACGGTCCATAACGGCACATTCACATTACTAATCTTACAAGATTCGCAATAAGCTACTATCCAATGCAGTATCCTGGATCATCGCACTTGTTCCAACAGTCTATCAATCCAAACATCAAGATAACTCCACTTCACAGTCTTCTGACATATCGTTCTTCACTTCTTACAAGTCGTATAACAACAGTGCAACGCAATGCTTCTGCTGCGCAACTCTGATAATTCTTCTTTAAGTCACTGCCTTGTTAAAACTCCGTCAACTGTATGGTTCACAAATGTTCAATCCAACGTAGACTTTCCTTAATACTCATTTTCACATCGTTGTTTTACTGTTACTTCCAAATCTTTCCCCTGCGACATTCACTTGCAAAAAACTCACTACTCCGAATTGTTCATTTCGTCAAACTCTTACTCAATAACTCCTCTTATCAAGTTACATAAACTAGTGAGCGACTACCTTCGTGACGTAACATTAATACTCTTTTTCTACTATTAAGAAAGCAAGACAGATCTATAGCATTCAGTATGATTGTCATCTACCATTAACAATGGATTGAGGGTGATCAGTTCCCCAATTTGTCAATTAGTATTCGACAACCATAGTGGAGTATAAACCGACATTACTTCATAATAGCGTCATCTCCGAATTTTCACTCAAATCCATTAACACGTCATAATCCAATGATTCACCTTGGGTTTCTCACAACTCCCACAACCTCCTACTCGCGTCAAATTGGTGATAAAAATTATCTACAATTTTTCTTTTATATCCGCCGCCACCTCGGTATCTCAAATGCGACTTCAATTGCCCCAAAGTCTAAGTCTCTTGCACTACTGCTTCACTCTTCCTCAAAAGTCATCGGCGCTCAAATCATCCTTAATACCGAACATCTTACGATCTTGTCTTAATCATCAACAACAAGCTCTGCTCAAACTCGCTTCAGACATTGGCGGTAATAACCGTCCTTATAACAAAATTCGTCTCGTCATTGTTCTGACGCTTCCATCGGAGTTCAAACCGGACACCCGAAACTCAAGCTACGCGCATCTTCGAGCTCCAACATAGAGTCTATCGCAAAATCATTACTCAATCACTTTTCAAACATCAGTATCTCACACAAAGGTTACTCGCACCGATAACTTCACAATCCTCAGTCGTGCTGAACATCGTAACTCTCTAACTTCTGCTTCCCAAAATCATTCTTAACTTCACGTCGCCTTCGAATCCAGATAATATCCAAAACTCTCAACAGCTCTTGCACCGCCGTTTGTCGACAGCATACCAGACTATTTCTTACAACAAAAACCTCTTCGAGAAGCAAGGTTTCTCCCATACTTATCGTCAAATTACTTCCTGCAACAAAACAAATAAGCACCAACAGTGTTCCACACACCTGTCGCGTACTACAAGATAAAACACTGACAGCATTCAACTGTCGTACAAACTCAACAGACTTGACAACTTGGTCGGATGGACCGACCTGCTCTGATACCACTAATGTAACACCCCATTTCTACCCGGTAGTTATATGCAAGAATCAGAGTTTCAAAATTTCTCAACAAACGGATGAGGCGTCACATATTCATTTCAAAACAAATCATTTCATCGATTTTAGCAGATACATAGCACTTTATTTAACCAACTAAACAAATACGCAGCATATAATACTTTTCTAAACGGAATAACTTCATTTATTAAAACATGGCAGAATCATAGTTCTCAATCCTTGAATCAATAACATCCTATTCAGCTAAGATAAAACAATAAACAACAACAATCATAAACATCATAAATCATCCCCCCGAGTGCTACGTATCAGAGCGACAACCGACTCCATTAACAGCAATTAAATCTTCATACTCGAACACCTGCACGTTACCAATATAAAGGCAACGGCGAACAAGGGAAAAGGGTGAGATATCAAATCATATAAGTGAGCGTATGATAAATTGTATATTAGGATTCAGACATATATAGTTATCACATCACCAGTATTAATATTGCCATACACTTCATACTTCACTAACTCACAAATCTCACATACTTCTCATCGCATCATAAGTCACACTACTTCACATTCGCATCAATTATATATAAACATTTCAGTCATTCACTTGCAAGTCAAATCATGATACGTCACGAGTATAAATCACCATTTTAGTCTCAAAACATCACAGCTTATAAGTCACTCATCTAGTCGCAAAACATCACATATACATTTAATTACAAAACATCACATATACGGCTAATCACAAAACATCACATATAAGTCACACCAGGCATATTTTGTTAATTGCATTCACAAACATCAATATCATCATACTATTCACAAAATCATCAATTCAAATCTTCACATACTTCCATCATTTAACAAGTCACAATATACAATCACGATATAGTCACAAAACGTCACAACTATGAATCACATAAGACACATGGGACATGACTCATGTATATGCATGTGGTACCAATCGGAGCTTCAGCCCCCGTCACCAATTGCCATTTGGCCCGTCATGTTTGCCATAGTTTTCAGGCCGTCATGTTTGCCATAGTTTTCAGGCCGTCACAGAGTATGCATATGGAATGTGACTCGACAAACAATACAACACAGCATACTCATCACAATCACATATCGTCACGAGGCATAAGCCTATATCACAATCACATTACCATTTATTCGAGGTAATTCACGTCACCATAATATTTCATCTTCACTTAGTCACAAAATTATCATCACAAATATATACAACATCACGTATTACCAATCATCACAAACATCGTCATGTTTCGACACATCATCACAAATCATATAACTTCACATATTAACAAAATCATCACAGCAAATCGACACATTAAGCCAAGTCAAATTAGTCTTATAATTCTCTATAAATTAGTCTTCTAATTAACTCACTAATCCACCATCACTAACCAAAATTATTCACCTAATATTCTATAATTAATCACATACATCCCGCGTCATTACCGGTTATCTAATTTCCGGTTAAATTCTTAATATTCACGACTTTACGAATTTTTGGGTTATACTCACAAGTCACAAAAACATAGCTCAACCGGTTAGTTCGGATACATTCTATTCTTTACCGGTTATTCGATTCGTTCGGTTAAATTCTAAAGATACCGTTATTTACCGACAAACCAAATAATTAATCTAAGTCTAAGTGTTTTTCAATTAAATAGACTAATTGAGACTCATTCAACCATTAATTTAATCGACCGATTAATATTACAATTTCGACAAAATAACACCACCACGTTAATGTACTAATTAAACTTAGCTACCACGTAAATTTTCATCAAATTCTGAACAATTAAATATACCTCTTAATTCGGCTATTTCGATCAAACGGGACTGTCTGGATTATATTGATTCTATAATTCCTATTGTCTCATAAATATGTTATCTACTGTTACTAACCAATGTTGTCTATTTCTACAAGTTTCTATTTCCTATTAAACTACTCCTAAGTTATGTGATGCTTTACTAAGACTGCATATATATTAATATACTACAACAAAATAAATGAAGACTTCATTCATATTAATATACTACAACTAAATAAATGAGCACAGATGTTATGCTGAAGGAGGCCGTTCCACCTAAGGGGATCCGCGTCTCACAAGAGGGATCATATGAATTTGTATCCAGTGCTGGCCGTCACGGTCTAGAAACGCCGGACGACGGCTTCCCATCTTATATATTTAATTCTTTTCTTTTTATTTCTAGATTTTCTCGTCACAGTTTTCAACATTAAATTCTTTTTACTAACAGGATTTAGCAACATATATTCAAACAAATTTTATAGTAAAATTCCCTCAAACAATCAATTAACAATAGCAACAACCTAAATCCCTAAATCCCCACATACAAAGTTTCATAAGCCCTATTATAGGAAGAGAACCCCACCCTTACCTTATCAATGGAAGCAACTTAATGAGTCTCTAATTGCATCTTCAATTGACACCATGGATGAAAAATCTTCAAGCTCATTCTTCTTCTCCATAGTCTTGCCTCTTTCTCCTCTATTCTTGTTCTCTTCATTATGACCACTCTCCTCTTTCCAATTCTCTAAAAACCTAATATAAAATCCAACTTGGGCTTAGCATATAACAACTCTTGTTTATTATACTCCACAAACCAATTTAGGCCCAATAAGATAAATAACTCCAATTAAATCAAAATACCACTTTTACTAATATTCCAACAATATAATAATTTCCGACCTATAAATAATATTATTCTTAATATTATTTTCCGACTTTAATTTAATAATTCCAAATACGCTCTTAAATAACACCAACAATCAAAATTCGACCAATATATCATATTTCCGGTCTAATCTTAATTACTCAGAAAATTCCCAAAACTTCAAATATTACTCCAATAATATTTCTAATATTGAAAATATCAAAACTCTTGATTAAATATCAATCCTCTATCCCGAACTAATATCGACTAAATCGTCTCAAAATACGGAAAACTTCACTAAACACTCTGAACGTCTAGATTAAGCGAATAATCAAATTTCCGGGCGTTACAACTCTCCCCCACTTAGAATATTTTCGTCCTCGAAAATTCGCTCAACACCATCCCAAACACAAACCTCGTATCCAATTCTCAAATCTCCGAATCATGCTTGGTAACACTTCGATCACTATTTCCTCGTCACAACAACGATTCCCACGAACACAACACATTTGTTTGCCATTTCGACACCTTTGATATCAAAAAACGAACGCCGATTCATTCTCGCACATATATATACCAATTATACGTCGTTCATTAGGAAAAGGTACCAACAACTTTACTCGTCATTACTACCAATAATTTGAGGTAACATAACATCACAATTTTCATGTAACTTCGCACAAACAACGAAACAATTATGATAATCACTCGGTCACAAAAATCCAATGACGGTCCATAACGGCACATTCACATTACTAATCTTACAAGATTCGCAATAAGCTACTATCCAATGCAGTATCCTGGATCATCGCACTTGTTCCAACAGTCTATCAATCCAAACATCAAGATAACTCCACTTCACAGTCTTCTGACATATCGTTCTTCACTTCTTACAAGTCGTATAACAACAGTGCAACGCAATGCTTCTGCTGCGCAACTCTGATAATTCTTCTTTAAGTCACTGCCTTGTTAAAACTCCGTCAACTGTATGGTTCACAAATGTTCAATCCAACGTAGACTTTCCTTAATACTCATTTTCACATCGTTGTTTTACTGTTACTTCCAAATCTTTCCCCTGCGACATTCACTTGCAAAAAACTCACTACTCCGAATTGTTCATTTCGTCAAACTCTTACTCAATAACTCCTCTTATCAAGTTACATAAACTAGTGAGCGACTACCTTCGTGACGTAACATTAATACTCTTTTTCTACTATTAAGAAAGCAAGACAGATCTATAGCATTCAGTATGATTGTCATCTACCATTAACAATGGATTGAGGGTGATCAGTTCCCCAATTTGTCAATTAGTATTCGACAACCATAGTGGAGTATAAACCGACATTACTTCATAATAGCGTCATCTCCGAATTTTCACTCAAATCCATTAACACGTCATAATCCAATGATTCACCTTGGGTTTCTCACAACTCCCACAACCTCCTACTCGCGTCAAATTGGTGATAAAAATTATCTACAATTTTTCTTTTATATCCGCCGCCACCTCGGTATCTCAAATGCGACTTCAATTGCCCCAAAGTCTAAGTCTCTTGCACTACTGCTTCACTCTTCCTCAAAAGTCATCGGCGCTCAAATCATCCTTAATACCGAACATCTTACGATCTTGTCTTAATCATCAACAACAAGCTCTGCTCAAACTCGCTTCAGACATTGGCGGTAATAACCGTCCTTATAACAAAATTCGTCTCGTCATTGTTCTGACGCTTCCATCGGAGTTCAAACCGGACACCCGAAACTCAAGCTACGCGCATCTTCGAGCTCCAACATAGAGTCTATCGCAAAATCATTACTCAATCACTTTTCAAACATCAGTATCTCACACAAAGGTTACTCGCACCGATAACTTCACAATCCTCAGTCGTGCTGAACATCGTAACTCTCTAACTTCTGCTTCCCAAAATCATTCTTAACTTCACGTCGCCTTCGAATCCAGATAATATCCAAAACTCTCAACAGCTCTTGCACCGCCGTTTGTCGACAGCATACCAGACTATTTCTTACAACAAAAACCTCTTCGAGAAGCAAGGTTTCTCCCATACTTATCGTCAAATTACTTCCTGCAACAAAACAAATAAGCACCAACAGTGTTCCACACACCTGTCGCGTACTACAAGATAAAACACTGACAGCATTCAACTGTCGTACAAACTCAACAGACTTGACAACTTGGTCGGATGGACCGACCTGCTCTGATACCACTAATGTAACACCCCATTTCTACCCGGTAGTTATATGCAAGAATCAGAGTTTCAAAATTTCTCAACAAACGGATGAGGCGTCACATATTCATTTCAAAACAAATCATTTCATCGATTTTAGCAGATACATAGCACTTTATTTAACCAACTAAACAAATACGCAGCATATAATACTTTTCTAAACGGAATAACTTCATTTATTAAAACATGGCAGAATCATAGTTCTCAATCCTTGAATCAATAACATCCTATTCAGCTAAGATAAAACAATAAACAACAACAATCATAAACATCATAAATCATCCCCCCGAGTGCTACGTATCAGAGCGACAACCGACTCCATTAACAGCAATTAAATCTTCATACTCGAACACCTGCACGTTACCAATATAAAGGCAACGGCGAACAAGGGAAAAGGGTGAGATATCAAATCATATAAGTGAGCGTATGATAAATTGTATATTAGGATTCAGACATATATAGTTATCACATCACCAGTATTAATATTGCCATACACTTCATACTTCACTAACTCACAAATCTCACATACTTCTCATCGCATCATAAGTCACACTACTTCACATTCGCATCAATTATATATAAACATTTCAGTCATTCACTTGCAAGTCAAATCATGATACGTCACGAGTATAAATCACCATTTTAGTCTCAAAACATCACAGCTTATAAGTCACTCATCTAGTCGCAAAACATCACATATACATTTAATTACAAAACATCACATATACGGCTAATCACAAAACATCACATATA
Organism: Vicia villosa; assembly: GCF_029867415.1. Classification (NCBI taxonomy): domain Eukaryota; kingdom Viridiplantae; phylum Streptophyta; class Magnoliopsida; order Fabales; family Fabaceae; genus Vicia; species Vicia villosa. The sequence continues at coordinate 85,748,077 of NC_081181.1, read as the reverse complement.
AGTCACACCAGGCATATTTTGTTAATTGCATTCACAAACATCAATATCATCATACTATTCACAAAATCATCAATTCAAATCTTCACATACTTCCATCATTTAACAAGTCACAATATACAATCACGATATAGTCACAAAACGTCACAACTATGAATCACATAAGACACATGGGACATGACTCATGTATATGCATGTGGTACCAATCGGAGCTTCAGCCCCCGTCACTAATTGCCATTTGGCCCGTCATGTTTGCCATAGTTTTCAGGCCGTCATGTTTGCCATAGTTTTCAGGCCGTCACAGAGTATGCATATGGAATGTGACTCGACAAACAATACAACACAACATACTCATCACAATCACATATCGTCACGAGGCATAAGCCTATATCACAATCACATTACCATTTATTCGAGGTAATTCACGTCACCATAATATTTCATCTTCACTTAGTCAGAAAATTATCATCACAAATATATACAACATCATGTATTACCAATCATCACAAACATCGTCATGTTTCGACACATCATCGCAAATCATATAACTTCACATATTAACAAAATCATCACAGCAAATCGACACATTAAGCCAAGTCAAATTAGTCTTATAATTCTCCATCACTAACCAAAATTATTCACCTAATATTCTATAATTAATCACATACATCCCGCGTCATTACCGGTTATCTAAATTCCGGTTAAATTCTTAATATTCACGACTTTACGAATTTTTGGGTTATACTCACAAGTCACAAATACATAGCTCAACCGGTTAGTTCGGATACATTCTATTCTTTACCGGTTATTCGATTCGTTCGGTTAAATTCTAAAGATACCGTTATTTACCGACAAACCGAATAATTAATCTAAGTCTAAGTGTTTTTCAATTAAATAGACTAATTGAGACTAATTCAACCATTAATTTAATCGACCGATTAATATTACAATTTCGACAAAATAACACCACCACGTTAATGTACTAATTAAACTTAGCTACCACGTAAATTTTCATCAAATTCCGAACAATTAAATATACCTCTTAATTCGACTATTTCGATCAAACGGGACTGTCTGGATTATATTGATTCTATAATTCCTATTGTCTCATAAATATGTTATCTACTGTTACTAACCAATGTTGTCTATTTCTACAAGTTTCTATTTCCTATTAAACTACTCCTAAGTTATGTGATGCTTTACTAAGACTGCATATATATTAATATACTACAACAAAATAAATGAAGACTTCATTCATATTAATATACTACAACTAAATAAATGAGCACAGATGTTATGCTGAAGGCGGCCGTTCCACCTAAGGGGATCCGCGTCTCACAAGAGGGATCATATGAATTTGTATCCAGTGCTGGCCGTCACGGTCTAGAAACGCCGGACGACGGCTTCCCATCTTATATATTTAATTCTTTTCTTTTTATTTCTAGATTTTCTCGTCACAATTTTCAACATTATATTCTTTTTACTAACAGAATTTAGCAACATATATTCAAACAAATTTTATAGTAAAATTCCCTCAAACAATCAATTAACAATAGCAACAACCTAAATCCCTAAATCCCCACATACAAAGTTTCATAAGCCCTATTATAGGAAGAGAACTCCACCCTTACCTTATCAATGGAAGCAACTTAATGAGTCTCTAATTGCATCTTCAATTGACACCATGGATGAAAAATCATCAAGCTCGTTCTTGTTCTCCATAGTCTTGCCTCTTTCTCCTCTATTCTTGTTCTCTTCATTATGACCACTCTCCTCTTTCCAATTCTCTAAAACCCTAATATAAAATCCAATTTGGGCTTAGCATATAACAACTCTTGTTTATTATACTCCACAAACCAATTTAGGCCCAATAAGATAAATAACTCCAATTAAATCAAAATACCACTTTTATTAATATTCCAACAATATAATAATTTCCGACCTATAAATAATATTATTCTTAATATTATTTTCCGACTTTAATTTAATAATTCCAAATACGCTCTTAAATAACACCAACAATCCAAATTCGACCAATATATCATATTTCCGGTCTAATCTTAATTACTCAGAAAATTCCCAAAACTTCAAATATTATTCCAATAATATTTCTAATATTGAAAATATCAAAACTCTTGATTAAATATCAATCCTCTATCCCGAACTAATATCGACTAAATCGTCTCAAAATACGGAAAACTTCACTAAACACTCTGAACGTCTAGATTAAGCAAATAATCAAATTTCCGGGCGTTACAACTCTCCCCCACTTAGAATATTTTCGTCCTCGAAAATTCGCTCAACACCATCCCAAACACAAACCTCGTATCCAATTCTCAAATCTCCGAATCATGCTTGGTAACACTTCGATCACTATTTCCTCGTCACAACAACGATTCCCACGAACACAACACATTTTTTTGCCATTTCGACACCTTTGATATCAAAAAACGAACGCCGATTCATTCTCGCACATATATATACCAATTATACGTCGTTCATAAGGAAAAGGTACCAACAACTTTACTCGTCATTACTACCAACAATTTGAGGTAACATAACATCACAATTTTCATGTAACTTCGCACAAACAACGAAACAATTCTGATAATCACTCGGTCACAAAAATCCAATGACGGTCCATAACGGCACATTCACATTACTAATCTTACAAGATTCGCAATAAGCTACTATCCAATGCAGTATCCTGGATCATCGCACTTATTCCAACAGTCTATCAATCCAAACATCAAGATAACTCCACTTCACAGTCTTCTGACATATCGTTCTTCACTTCTTACAAGTCGTATAACAACAGTGCAACGCAATGCTTCTGCTGCGCAACTCTGATAATTCTTCTTTAAGTCACTGCCTTGTTAAAACTCCGTCAACTGTATGGTTCACAAATGTTCAATCCAACGTAGACTTTCCTTAATACTCATTTTCACATCGTTGTTTCACTGTTACTTCCAAATCTTTCCCCTGCGACAGTCACTTGCAAAAACCTCACTACTCCGAATTGTTCATTTCGTCAAACTCTTACTCAATAACTCCTCTTATCAAGTTACATAAACTAGTGAGCGACTACCTTCGCGACGTAACATCAATACTCTTTTTCTACTATTAAGAAAGCAAGACAGGTCTATAGCATTCAGTATGATTGTCATCTACCATTAACAATGGATTGAGGGTGATCAGTTCCCCAATTTGTCAATTAGTATTCGAAAACCATAGTGGAGTATAAAGCGACATTACTTCATAATAGCGTCATCTCCGAATTTTCACTCAAATCCATTAACACGTCATAATCCAATGATTCACCTTGGGTTTCTCACAACTCCCACAACCTCCTACTCGTGTCAAATTGGTGATAAAAATTATCTACAATTTTTCTTTTATATCCGCCGCCACCTCGGTATCTCAAATGCGACTTCAATTGCCCCAAAGTCTAAGTCTCTTGCACTACTGCTTCACTCTTCCTCAAAAGTCATCGGCGCTCAAATCATCCTTAATACCGAACATCTTACGATCTTGTCTTAATCATCAACAACAAGCTCTGCTCAAACTCGCTTCGGACATTGGCGGTAATAACCGTCCTTATTACAAAATTCGTCTCGTCATTGTTCTGACGCTTCCATCGGAGTTCAAACCGGACACCCGAAACTCAAGCTACGCGAATCTTCGAGCTCCAACATAGAGTCTATCGCAAAATCATTACTCAATCACTTTTCAAACATCGGTATCTCACACAAAGGTTACTCGCACCGATAACTTCACAATCCTCTGCCGTGCTGAACATCGTAACTCTCTAACTTCTGCTTCCCAAAATCATTCTTAACTTCACGTCGCCTTCGAATCCAGATAATATCCAAAACTCTCAACAGCTCTTGCACCGCCTTTTGTCGACAGCATACCAGACTATTTCTTACAACAGAAACCTCTTCGAGAAGCAAGGTTTCTCCCATACTTATCGTCAAATTACTTCCTGCAACAAAACAAATAACCACCAACAGTGTTCCACACACCTGTCGCGTAGTACAAGATAAAACACTGACAGCATTCAACTGTCGAACAAACTCAACAGACTTGACAACTTGGTCGGATGGACCGACCTGCTCTGATACCACTAATGTAACACCCCATTTCTACCCGGTAGTTATATGCAAGAATCACAGTTTCAAAATTTCTCAACAAACGGATGAGGCGTCACATATTCATTTCAAAACAAATCATTTCATCGATTTTAGCAGATACATAGCACTTTATTTAACCAACTAAAAAAATACGCAACGTATAATACTTTTCTAAACGGAATAACTTCATTTATTAAAACATGGCAGAATCATAGTTCTCAATCCTTGAATCAATAACATCCTATTCAGCTAAGATAAAACAATAAACAACAACAATCATAAACATCATAAATCATCCCCCCGAGTGTTACGTATCAGAGCGACAACCGACTCCATTAACAGCAATTAAATCTTCATACTCGAACACCTGCACGTTACCAATATAAAGGCAACGGCGAACAAGGGAAAAGGGTGAGATATCAAATCATATAAGTGAGCGTATGATAAATTGTATATTAGGATTCAGACATATATAGTTATCACATCACCAGTATTAATATTGCCATACACTTCATACTTCACTAACTCGCAAATCTCACATACTTCTCATCGCATCATAAGTCACACTACTTCACATTCGCATCAATTATATATAAACATTTCAGTCATTCACTTGCAAGTCAAATCATGATACGTCACGAGTATAAATCACCATTTTAGTCTCAAAACATCACAGCTTATAAGTCACTCATCTAGTCGCAAAACATCACATATACATTTAATTACAAAACATCACATATACGGCTAATCACAAAACATCACATAGTCACACCAGGCATATTTCGTTAATTTCATTCACAAACATCGATATCATCATACTATTCACAAAATCATCAATTCAAATCTTCACATACTTCCATCATTTAACAAGTCACAATATACAATCACGATATAGTCACAAAACGTCACAACTATGAATCACATAAGACACATGGGACATGACTCATGTATATGCATGTGGTACCAATCGGAGCTTCAGCCCCCGTCACCAATTGCCATTTGGCCCGTCATGTTTGCCATAGTTTTCAGGCCGTCATGTTTGCCATAGTTTTCAGGCCGTCATAGAGTATGCATATGGAATGTGACTCGACAAACAATACAACACAGCATACTCATCACAATCACATATCGTCACGAGGCATAAGCCTATATCACAATCACATTACCATTTATTCGAGGTAATTCACGTCACCATAATATTTCATCTTCACTTAGTCACAAAATTATCATCACAAATATATACAACATCATGTATTACCAATCATCACAAACATCGTCATGTTTCGACACATCATCGCAAATCATATAACTTCACATATTAACAAAATCATCACAGCAAATCGACACATTAAGCCAAGTCAAATTAGTCTTATAATTCTCTATAAATTAGTCTTCTAATTAACTCACTAATCCACCATCACTAACCAAAATTATTCACCTAATATTCTATAATTAATCACATACATCCCGCGTCATTACCGGTTATCTAATTTCCGGTTAAATTCTTAATATTCACGACTTTACGAATTTTTTGGTTATACTCACAAGTCACAAAAACATAGCTCAACCGGTTAGTTCGGATACATTCTATTCTTTACCGGTTATTCGATTCGTTCGGTTAAATTCTAAAGATACCATTATTTACCGACAAACCGAATAATTAATCTAAGTCTAAGTGTTTTTCAATTAAATAGACTAATTGAGACTAATTCAACCATTAATTTAATCGACCGATTAATATTACAATTTCGACAAAATAACACCACCACGTTAATGTACTAATTAAACTTAGCTACCACGTAAATTTTCATCAAATTCCGAACAATTAAATATACCTCTTAATTCGGCTATTTCGATCAAACGGGACTGTCTGGATTATATTGATTCTATAATTCCTATTGTCTCATAAATATGTTATCTACTGTTACTAACCAATGTTGTCTATTTCTACAAGTTTCTATTTCCTATTAAACTACTCCTAAGTTATGTGATGCTTTACTAAGACTGCATATATATTAATATACTACAACAAAATAAATGAAGACTTCATTCATATTAATATACTACAACTAAATAAATGAGCACAGATGTTATGCTGAAGGTGGCCGTTCCACCTAAGGGGATCCGCGTCTCACAAGAGGGATCATATGAATTTGTATCCAGTGCTGGCCGTCACGGTCTAGAAACGCCGGACGACGGCTTCCCACCTTTTATATTTAATTCTTTTCTTTTTATTTCTAGATTTTCTCGTCACAGTTTTCAACATTAAATTCTTTTTACTAACAGAATTTAGCAACATATATTCAAACAAATTTTATAGTAAAATTCCCTCAAACAATCAATTAACAATAGCAACAACCTAAATCCCTAAATCCCCACATACAAAGTTTCATAAGCCCTATTATAGGAAGAGAACCCCACCCTTACCTTATCAATGGAAGCAACTTAATGAGTCTCTAATTGCATCTTCAATTGACACCATGGATGAAAAATCTTCAAGCTCATTCTTCTTCTCCATAGTCTTGCCTCTTTCTCCTCTATTCTTGTTCTCTTCATTATGACCACTCTCCTCTTTCCAATTCTCTAAAACCCTAATATAAAATCCAATTTGGGCTTAGCATATAACAACTCTTGTGTATTATACTCCACAAACCAATTTAGGCACAATAAGATAAATAACTCCAATTAAATCAAAATACCACTTTTATTAATATTCCAACAATATAATAATTTCCGACCTATAAATAATATTATTCTTAATATTATTTTCCGACTTTAATTTAATAATTCCAAATACGCTCTTAAATAACACCAACAATCCAAATTCGACCAATATATCATATTTCCGGTCTAATCTTAATTACTCAGAAAATTCCCAAAACTTCAAATATTATTCCAATAATATTTCTAATATTGAAAATATCAAAACTCTTGATTAAATATCAATCCGCTATCCCGAACTAATATCGACTAAATCGTCTTAAAATACGGAAAACTTCACTAAACACTCTGAACGTCTAGATTAAGCGAATAATCAAATTTCCGGGCGTTACACTTCCCGCGATCGCTCAAAGTCTTTTGTCTCTTTTCCTAAAAAGTTAGCGATCTCTATATAGTTCCCATCAACTTAACCACTTATTTACCCTAATTTGATTTATTCTTTTATCACCCCCTATATTCTCCTCGCACCCCTATTTTTGCTACTTTCTAAAAATTCTATTTTCTTTTATTTTATTTTAAATCAGATATTACTCTAATTTAAATAAAATAACACAAATCTCTAATTTCTTAATAGTCTCAACCATCTTAATAAATTAATTAAATATAATTAATTAAAAAATCAAATAATTATTTAATGTACTCCAACTACCAAATAAAACAATTAAAAAAAAATAAAATAAAAATAAATAATATTAATTCTAATAAAATGCTACTATAATTTCTAACAACTCTCCTCCATCCAATAAATTAAATACTTATAAATTAATTAACTAAAACCACTCTATAATTGAACTTAATATATTAAAATAATATTAATACCATTAAAATTAAAATTGTGGTGTTATAACTCCTAGCAAGAAGAGTTATCAAGCATCATCACATAGAAGATGCCAAGTCCCTGAGCGAATGTTAAATCAATGTTGAATCTAGCAAGGGAACTAAATTTTTAGAGTTGTAAAAAGGAGAAAATGTGAAAGCTTGTCTTTTGTGTGTCTAGTGATCAGTATCTTTAAAGGTATACAAATACTCATGAAATAACTAAGGCAAATCAGGCGCACATACTATTGATTGGTCGGAAAGCCTCTCTATTTTCTTAAAACAACCGAAAAATGTTTTTTCTAGCTAATAGATTAGAATGGTTTTTATATGGCATAATCAATGTTAACAATTAGTTTTAATCGATTATCACTTATGTAACTCAAATAATCAATTATAATGTCATATAATCAATTACTAACAATGTCGTTTAAAAACCATCTTTTTTGTATCAGATAACGACTATGTGATGTATATAATTAATTATGGACATTAAAAGGCGTATGGATACTTTCCATATTTAAGCTACACTTTGTCCTATAAATTGAGGACTTGTTTATTGTTTCATACACACAATCATTGTTTTAAAAATCAGATCGATCAACAAACCGTTGAGGATACTGGGTCACCGGTTCATTGGTTGAACTACTGAGTCACTAGTCGAACCGCATGACTAAATCGGATTAAACCGGATAACTCGGTTGAATAAACCGGTCTCTATTGTAATATTATATATTTATTAAATCGGTCGAACCGGATGACTTAGTCTCTAAAAAATATCACAACACTTACAAATTTTTACAATTTTAAAATATCATAATTTCACAAGATTATTTCTTACATTCAAATTCTAAATATAATCATCTGTCACATCAAAATAATACAAAATATAAATTTAAATAAATTTTAAACCAAGTCTAATTGCAAACAAGAGAAAAGTTATTCTAAATAAAGTTTGAATAAAGTCTAATTATATTTTAGTTATATTTTTTATAAAAAAATCATGAAAACAACGTTGTTTTGTGCAAAAAAAAGAGTATGCATTTGAACCATCGGTTTTCTAAAATCATCGATTCACCGGTTTTTTTCGGTTTTGGCCGGTTCTCACCAGTTCAATAGCATATCTGGTCTAGCAATCAGACCAGACCGATGACCACTCTAATTCCCGGTCCGACCGACCGATTCGGTCCAGTTTTTAAAACATTGCACACAATAAACTTATTTAATATATATATATATATATATATATATATATATATATATATATATATATATACACACACACACACACACATTAGTGTTTTTAAGAGTGAATCTTTTATTTGAGAGGTGTTTGTTTCTAATGTGGGTCATTATTGTAATATCTCATTGTGAGAGTGTTTTTTTTTGTGAGCTAAATTGATTGAAATGCTCGTCTTTTGTTAATAATGTGAACTTGGTAAAACCTCTGTTTAGTTAGAAGGTATTTCTAATTAAAACTCCTGGTTAATTCGCGAGCTTAGTTTGGCGTTAAAGATTTTCATGGTGGTAAAATCTCTTGGATGGGAGGTATCCATAATTAAAACCTCACATGCTTTGTTCTGATGATAACTAGTATAAAAAGCTTGTTAATGTCCTTTTGTAAAAGGGTTCATGAAAAAAATTGTCAAAAGCTTACAAAATAATGGAAACTCTTAAGAAGATATTCTTAAAGAGAGGACACCATTTATTTTATTTACTTCTGATGTAGGGACACCCTGTTATTTAAGAATCAATTCTCTTTACAAAATTATCAATTTGGGTCCAATTCAGAATCTGATAATAAAGAAGGCCCTAAGTTAAACATGTTCTTTCTGAAATGCTAAGGAGTGAAGCTGATGTTGGCAGAATCCATGGAATCAAATTTGCGAGAAAATCCCCTACCATCTCTCGCCTATTTTTTGCAGATGACAGCTTGCTTTTATCTATAGCTAGTGAAGTGGAAGCGGGTCGCATTCAGCATGTGCTTGAGGCCTATCAACAGGCTTTTGGCCAGAGCATAAATGCTGATAAATCTGAAGTTTCGTTTAGAAGCAATATTGGAGATGAAGCGAAAGACAAAATCAGAGGTATACTGGGGTTTCGGGGAGTCATTAATCATTCCAAATACTTGGGATTTCTGGTGGTTTTTGGGAGATCAAAGAAGGAGGTTTTTAGGCTCGTTGTGGAGCGAGTTTGGAAAAAGGTGAAGGGATGGAAAGAAATTTTTTTCTCTAGAGCTGGCAAAGAAGTGTTGATAAAAGCTGTAGCACAAGCTATCCCCACATACATTATGAGTTGCTACCGTATTCCGGAGAGTTAGTGTAAAGAAATAGAAACGATGTTTGCAAAGTTGTAAGGAAAATGCATTGGTTGAAGCGGGAAAGATTGGCTATCTCTAAAAGGGATGGAGGAATTGACTTTAGAGGCATTCATAATTTCAATACCAGCCTTTTGGGTAAGAAATTTCGGAGACTTCTTCAGGCTCATGATTCCCTCTTGGAGAGGTTCTTGAAGGGCCGTTATTACCCTAGATGTTCTATTACAGAAGCTATGTTTGGCTTTAAACCTAGCTATTCCTAGGGCAGTATTTTGAGTTCTAAGGATTTAGTTCTGAATGGCTCTCGATGGCAGATAGAAAATGGAGAAAAAGTTAGTATTAATAGAGACAAATGGATTACTTCCCGAAATGGGTTTAAACCATCTTATATGGCTCGTGGTCTCGATGAGTCAAGCAATGTGTAATACGGTTGGAGAACTGACTTTTTTTTTGTATTTCGCAAAACATGTTGCGGTTAGCAAGAGTCGACACCGACTTTTATTTTATCCAATTTTTAGGAAAGTAAAAAGAACAGGAAAGACCTTTTTAAAGATTTTGAGTTCGGGGGGTAGGTTATACAAAGGGAAGGTGTTATCATCCTTTGTATCCATGATTATCCATGGGCTCTTAATTGCTTAGCTCAATTGTTTTTGTTTGATTTGTTTGAAAGAGTGTAGTGTGTCTTTAGAAAAACAGTTTGTAAAAGAACTTTAACTTTGTAATGATTCTCGTATGAATGTATACAAAGTGTAGTCTTTGAAAATTGTTTTGAAAAGAGGAGGTGTAAAAAGCATCTTGAATTGTTTTTGAGTTGAGCAAGCAATCAGGAGCTACCTACCCAAAGTTCGTAAGGTCTATCTTGTTCTTAAAGTCATTTGTTTTTAGGAAAGAGATTGTCACCATTAGTTAATGGGAAGTCCTTTCATTGGATGTAAAGGGACATCGAAGGGTCATTGTATGGTCATAGAAGACAACATGTAAGGATACCTTAGCAACCTGAAGGGACTATCATCATTTTAATCGTAGCGTCATCGAGGGACGAGATCATTTTAATCGTGGGCAACTCGAAGGAACTATGATCTTTTATCTGAGGGACTATGATTATTTGAATCGAAGGCAACACGTGCTAAGGTATCCCTACGCTCGAGGGACTTGACCATAATAATCGGAAAGGCAACAAAGAGGGGATACCTTAAAGGTGACTGTGTGAACAATAAAAATGAGTGTGTTATGTTCAGATATTTATCTTGAAGTTATTGAGCTAACGATTGATTTTAATCTTATCGTACAATCCTATTAAGACATACATCTAAACAGTTATAGTGCGCAGAAAGTAAAAGCATAAAGTAAATCCTACGCTATTACAAGGCTTCGGGATGGGGGTATATAACCAATAAAAAGTAGCGGAAACGTAAGGGTGCGGAAAGTAAAGCGCTAATTACTATTACACCAAAATCAGATACATAATATTTAAAAAAATGCGCGAATAAACAAATAGATAGCGGACAATTCAAAAAATCGAGAAGAAATTGGGGGAGGGATGAGAAGATAGAAATTAGGGTTTGAAGGCAAATCAGGACTTGAATTGATTAAAACCTAAATCTTAGTTAATTAGCCTAATTACTAATTTATTTAAATACTTAGATACAATCCATTAAATCGGGATATCCTAATGTCTAATTACATTAATGAAATCCTAAAAAATGTTAAGAAAATTAAATCAAATTATCTTTTATGATTTTTATGAAAAGGAAATAAATCAAAACCTAACTAATTGTTTTTTGTATTTTTATGGTTTTTTAGTGATCAAAATTAAATTAATTAAATGATTGAGTAAAAAAAACCCAGTTAATAAAATTAAGAGGAAAATAATTAGTTAGTGAAAAAACCTATTTTTAATTTGTCAAAGGTTAATTAGTTAATGGTTAGTTAGTGAGTTAATTAAAATTAATTAAAAAGGATTAAAACAAGAAAAGTAAGAAAGAAAATAAATAAGGGAAAGGGAAGCAAGGACGCTGGGATCCTATGTGGAGGAATTCTGAAAGTGTACCGTGGGGAGTATTCCCAGGCCTTCAGATCTAGATCTATGGAGATCCGAAAGCAAAGACGCGAAGGTGCATCATGTGCACGATTTGACCGGACGCGCTGGATCTACAAACAAAGTTAATCAAAGAAATTTGACACAAAATGAACGCAAGAGGCAGGGATCGAACCCCTGCCCTTGCCCGTTAAAGCCTTAAAACGCGCATCTCTCCCACCAGGCCATTTTTCTTTTGCTGTGAACACAATCAACAACATTTAATATATAAACATTCAAAGTTCAAAAAAAAATCAAATAAAACACAAAGCGCCATGCACTGTGCTTCTTCCTCATTCGAACCTAGGTTTTTGCTACGAACTAGATGCCATTCTGCTACGATTTCTTCCATAGCCAAACCCTGCAAACACCAAACTCACAAAATACAATCAATAAATTCCAAACGAAAACAGGTTCCGATTGGAAATCACTTTCTGAACATGATGGAGTCATCAATTTGGATTAATTCGGTCTCTATCGAAGGTTCCCCAGTTTAGAGCTCACGAGCCCTAACAATGGCATTCCTCTAAACCTGCATCTAAACTCAAATCAAACCGCCCAGAAAGCTTGCAAACATCATTATGAACACAAATGTACAATCGAAACATGTTTATGATGCATAAATTTGAAAATCCAATCCTTGAGAGGAGTGTGCAAACCGTGATGTATGGGGCCGAGTTTTTGGATGTGTTGACGCCTTGTAATGATTTGGAACGCTTCAGGGAGGGTCAAGGGATGTGGTTTGAAGCTTTGTTTGGCCTGAATCGATCCAAAACCTTGACTGCAACTTCCTTCTTCTCCACGTTTTTTCCAGCTTTTGCTAAGGTTCTTGTTCAGGTTTTTTTCGTTCCTTTGCTTCTGATTAGGTTCAGTACTTATAAGGGATTGATTTAGGTTAACTTGTTTAGAAAGAATCAAATCAAATCCAATTTTTGTTTATGAGAAAATTTGATTTGAAATCTTTCATATACAAACTTTCTATTCTTGACCCAATGCTATTTCTTGCACTTTTCCCATGTTTTCTAGCCCTTGGATTGATTAGAAATTGATTTAGATATTTGGAAAATCAATAACATAATTTTTTCCATTTAAATATAATTTTTCTTTGATTTAATTTGAATTTAAATGGATAAATACAAAATAAAAGAAATAAAAATCATAAAAATAAAAGGAACTGATTTATGGGCCTCTCATGAGCTTACATTCATGTGGGAAACCTGGAATTAAAGGCCCAATACTCAAAAACTCAATATCTCTCAATTAGGGTTTTATGTTTTTCTTGAATTTTAGCTATCTTCCACCAATCATAACTCTTTCAATTTTTATCATATGGGGGTGTTCTTGTACTTTTTGGAAAGAAAAAGATGTCCTCTACAACCCCCTTTGGAACATTTTTTGTATTTTAAGAATTCATTTTGATGTTATGGGCTCTGACAAAAAATGACTTTTTATGAACTTCTAGAAGGACCTGTAATGTTTTGGCACCTATCTTTAAATTGAAGCATTTCTTGGTCTTGGACCCAACATCAAAGTTGTAGAGGATTGAATTTCCTTGTGAATAAGCTTCGGTTGGGCAATTTCTGATGAACCATGTGAAAGTTATGGCTGGTCAAAGTTCAGTTGACTTTCTCTCCTAAAACCCTAATTTAGCAACTTGAGTTTTTTTTTTAGAAACCTTTGAGTATGATGAGTTAAACTGTATCGAATATGTGAGGGCAAATTTGAGGGTACAACAGCTTCCCCTGTTCAATCTTCTTAACAGTGAAGAGGTAGATTGGCTTGTTTGCCTATCGTGATCTGAAGGTAAAAGATGATTGAACACTTAAGTGCCATAAAATTTACACTCGCTGGTGCAAGAAGTAGTGTTGTTGGAGATGGGCTTGCATATTCCATCTAGATGTTGACAGAATGTTGCTTGAGATGGGCTTAAAGATGCCCTCCAAAGTAGATACTTTTTCAGAATGACTGTATGATGCAGATGCCTTTTCAGAATGAACCGTATGTCTTGATTGTATCTGATGGATCATAGTTTGTTAATGGTATGAGTATTAGAATTAGTCATACATTAAAATGTATTTGAAGGAGAAGTTTAAATGAAATGATGTCTTGAATAAGGCTCAGAAGAAATGTCTTTAAAGAGACTACCCAAAAAGGATATAAAACTAGATTAAAGAAGACTGTGCTTTAAATAAAGCTCAAGAAGAGACGTCTTAAAGAAGATTACCTGAAAAGTTTCCTAGAAAGGATAGAAAACTGTCTTAAACAAGACCGTGCTTTAAATAAAGCTCAAGAAGAAAAGTCTTAAAGAATACTACCTGAAAAGGTTCCTATAAAGGATACAAAACTGGCTTTAAGAAGGTTGTGCTTTAAACAAAGCTCAGGAAGAAACGTCTTAGATAAGACTACCTAAAAAGGTTCCTAGAAAGGATCAAAAAATGTCTTAAAGAATACTGTTAAACAAAGCTCAAGAAGATACGTCTTAAATAAGACTACCTAAAAAGGTTCCTTGAAAGGATAAGAGATGTCTTAAAGAAGACTACCTAAAAAGGTTCCTGGAAAGGATGATAAATGTCTTAAAGAAAACTACCTAAAAAGGTTCTTGGAAAAGATAAGAAATGTCTTAAAGAAGACAACCTGAAAAGGTTCCTGTAAAGGATGGGAATTATCTTAAAGAAGACTACCTGAAAAGGTTCCTAGAAAGGATAAGGGATGTCTTAAAGAAGACTACCTAAAAAGGCTCCTGGAAAGGATAAGGGATGTATTAAAGAAGACTACCTAATTTGGCACCATGAAACTAATGGAGTATACTCTGTTAAATCAGCTTATCACGTGCAAGGGGGTTGCGGCATAAGGATAACCCAGGTTCCTCCTCTGTGGCCAATCATTCCTTCTGGAAGCATTTATAGAAACTCAGAGTGAACCCGAGGATTAATAACTTTTTGTGGAGGCTAACAAAGGACATCTTGCCAACAAGAGTAAATTTGTTAAAGAAAGGTGTGTCGTCTGATGGAATTTGAAAGTAACTGTCATCTTTTCCTTTGATGTAATTTGGTTAAAATAACCCTTTTCTCTTGCCCCTTGGGGATTTGAGTTCTAGAAGCCAGTGATATAGTTGATTGGTTGGATGCCATTCTCGCGACTAAGGATTTTCTGCTGGGTCAAATTGTAGCTATCTTCCTGTGGAAAATATGGCAGGTTAGAAATTACGTGGTCTTCAAGAATATAAAGTCAGATTCGTGTGTGGTTGCTATGGAAATCTAGAAAGCCATTTCTAAGGAATAGTTGGGTTGTTTGAACGCAGAATTCTCTAACAGCCAGGCCTTATCTGTTGCGAACTGTCGTAAGGGCTGGGTTATTCAAACTGATGCTGGTTGTTTTTATGAGGGAGTTGTTTCCTTTGGTTGCGTTATCCGCGACCCTACTTATAACATCTTCCTAGTTGCTTATAAAAGAATTTTTACTATTATGGATTCTGCTAACACTGAAATTCTGGCTATTCGATGGTCTTTGCAAGTGGCGAAAGAGTTGGGGCTTAAGGAGTTTGTTATACAATCGAATGCTTTAGCTGTTGTGGACTGAATTAATGGTTTTGTCACCTATGCAGATCTGGATCCTATTGTTCTTGATTGTAAAACCTTAATGTCAAGCTTTAGTAATGTCTCTATTTTGTTTATTAGTAGGAATGTTAATATTGATGTGCATCAGTTAGTTGGCATTGGCAAGCCCTTATGATCAAGAACTTGGACGGGACACATTCTTAGTATTGGTCCTGCTTTTTGTAATTCCTCTTTTCCTCCTGTTTAATGGAAATGTCTTAGCATAAAAAAAAGTTAAACATGTTCTTGTGCTTGATCAACAACATGTAATAATGTTTATTTACAACCATATACCCCCTTCCTAGCTCCAATATTACATTCCTAATTTCACTGATCCCCTTACTAGTCATACCCCTTAGAAATAGTTAACCCCTTATTTTCAATTCCTTGGTTCTAAGTCTAAACACGTATTATAATCCACAATTTTATCTTTGAGTAATTGAGATTAATATGCCATCTTTTTTCAAAAACCTATAAATACCTTTCAATGTTTTTTATTCATCGTCCCCACATGAAAAAAATGTTTGCAATTGAGAGTCATGGAAAGGGAAGACTTTCAAACCTATTAGTATAAACCTTCAGAGAATCATACAGTTAAATTATGATACAGATTCTTTCTATTTTCATAGAAAATAAAAGTATCCATTATTATATATTTAGAATAAATAATTTATATAAATGCACATATTTTTTTAAAGTTAGTGTATTAATTAGAGATTAAAGAATAAAATCTAAAGTAACAGACATGTCATTATATTTTTAAAATGGAGAGTTTATCTAATCGATAAAGATAGTAGTTGTAATTTAAGGTTATTGAAGGATAATTTAGTATTTTAGTATGTTGTTTATGTGGCCCTAGTTTCTATGTATAAATAGACTAGTAGTAGTTGTCATTGAAAATCTAATCATTTTTCCTTACACTTTTGTAGTCGTCATTGCAGAGTAGTAATATTATTCCTTTTCCTTTCTTAAACCTTGTGCACTAACAATTGGTATATAGAGCTCCGGTTTAGATACACAGGGAAACACGAGTGAAACGGTGAGGCGTTGTGTGATTGATTTTGGTTATTGTATTCGTGTTGAATCTTGAACAAAATTGGAATAAAATCACATTTTCTGATTCTGCGGGATTGGGAAACATTGTGTTTGGTGAGATCTGAGTGTCTTGCACAAGGTTGAGGATGAACGGAAACGGAAGTCTGAGTACCAAACATCCAATGTTTGATGGTAAGAACCGGAATCGTTGGAAAATTTAGATGCGTGTGTTGTTTAGCGCTCAAGATGTTCTTAATCTCGTCAAAGATGGTTATGTCTCAGTTGCACTTCCAGAAGATGCAACTGATGCACAGAGAAATTCTCAGTGTGACCTAAGGAAAAAATATCAGAAGGCGTTGTTCTTCATCCATCAGTGTGTGGATGTGAACATGTTTGAGAAAATTTCTGAATTGACGACGACGAAGGAGGCGTGGAACACACTGGTCAGATGTTACGATTGTGACGCATCGGTGAAGAAGGTGAAGCTTTAGTTCCTAAGAAAGGAGTATGAGAATCTCAACATGAAGAACAACAAGAAGGTATCTCAAAGGCACTGAATCAACCAGATCAGGGTTTTGACTAAAGATAGCATACTCCTGACTTTTGCTCAGGATTTGACCTAATGACTTGGGACATGACCTCAAGACCCCAAGTACATCATTTTGACCTGATCCATTGGCTCAAGACATCTCCTACATAAGGATTGATCAACAGTGAAATTTCAAATCATCAGAATTAGGATTTTGAACTACCAAGGACTGAAATCAGGGATCACATTTGGGAAACCCTAAAAATCCCCAGGGAGTCAATCAAAGGTTTCAATCATCTTCAAATAATCCCTATGACAATATACAATGGAAATTGCATCTCAATTCAAGATCCACAGTCATCAATTTCATCAGGTCGACAATTAGGGTTTTTGACCTAATTCATCTGAACAACTGACTTTTTAATCAGGACATGGTGCCACAACTCAAACTATGATTCAATATCCTCTAATGCCTCAATATGATCCATTCATACCATTCATTTGGTGAGGATAGCCTGTTTCATTTGAAATCTCCAGAAACGCGATTCGTCTGAAAAAGTCAACTGTACAAGAACACCTTTGACTTTTGGGAATTTTGGTCAACCATGACTTTTTAAGTTGAAAATCATCAATATATGATATATGAAGTCATTTGATCAAGAAAAATCAAGAAAATCAATCAAGAATCAAAAAGTCAAAAGTTTGACTTTCCATACTTAGAAAAATTTCTAAGTGTTTTTCATGGTTTTTTCCAAACTTTGGAAGGGAATTTCTCAAAATTTCACCTACAAACTGAAAAAAAACTTCCAACATGAAAGTTGTAGATTTTGATCCAATGAACAACTTTGTCACATATAATTTTTTTTTCCATAAGATCAACCATTTAAGAGATATGGAGCTTCAAAGTTGGCATCTTTGGAAAATTTCACTTAAAACTTCATTTTCTCCAAAGTTCATGGATCTTTTTCACCCATTTCCTTAAAGGTCTTGAAGAAACTTTCAACTAGGGTTTTGAAGTATGTAACATGAGCTTTCCAAAATGTCCAAGAGCATGAAAAAATATAGAGCATAGCTATGGTTTTGAATTTTGTCATTAGAGGTCATTATGCATGGAAATTACAAGCCATTTTCACTAAGTTTCAATACTATATGGCCTATGATCCAAGTGATGACACACCAATGCAATGATTGAGAGATATTTTCTGGTTTGAGATCAGAATGGAAAGAGATAAGAAGCTTAGAGAAATAACCATGGTTAAGTCACTTTAACCATTTTGCATTAAATGTAAAGATTCCTTTCTATCCCTTAAGACAAATCATCACTTCTTGAAGCAACTTGCAAAGCTCTGAGTTCAGACTCTTTGGCCTATAAATAGAGGTCATTACTTCATTGCAAATCACACCAAAACCTCACAATTATAGGTTTTCTCTCTTCTTTCTTGAATTGCAAGTTTCATGTTTCAAAGTGAGGTAGAAATCCTAATCTCCAAACCCTTGAAGTTATGGCCAAAGTGATGGTTCTAGCAAACCATAAACATCATATGGGATGTGTTTGAACCACTCACACACCTCAAATCACCACAAAGCTCAGATTCACTCTTCAACCTCCATATGAACATGAAATGAACCTTATCATGCCAAAATCCATTCTAGTTCATTTCTGTCCAAACTACCACTTCTCACACCTCATATATATCACATATGAACTATCCAAACACTCATCATCAACCTGAAACATCAGAATCATCAAGCTCGATTCTCACTTGCTCCTACTGCAGATCGGGTACCACCAACTGCTCCAGGGGTTTTCAATTCATTCCAAGCATCCAGACACCTTCCATAAGGTCCATTGAAGCTATCCAGATCATCAAGCAACTTCTGTAACACCCCTATTGCAAAATTCAATTCTCAGGTGGCCGTTTTAGAAGGTAAGCTCTCTTGAACTTCAAACTCATACATACATGCATCATAAATGAAAATTGGTTTGCCATCATGTTTCTGCATATGTATGGATCATTAACCCTCAATCAATTGCAACTTATCATGCACACACACGATTTCAGATTGAAACTCAGAATTAGGGTTCTTCGTGTTCATCAGAAAATTGATAGCCTTAGAGTTAAAATAAATGCAATTAAATGATACCATTGTGTTCCTTATGAAAAATCGAGCAAGTTAGGCTATTCACTTGATCCAAACAATTCAGTTTTCAGAATTTTCAAATTCAATTTGGGGGTTGTGTTCTTGGCGCCAAATTTTGAAACTGAACTTAGGAACTTGATTCAAAATATATTTAATTCATTGCAAGAGATTAACAGACCACGCGCGTGGTCTGGTTGGTTAAGTTTTTGAGTTGTGAGAGAGAGGGCGTGAGTTCAACACTCATGGGGGCCAAAACATTTTTTTATCACTATTTTCTTTCAATTTTTTACACAACTTTAATTAATTCATTGACCAATCAAATTAACTCATTTTTATTTCATTTCTTACACACCTCTTATTTAATATACATATTTTAACAATATCAAAAAAAATCACAAAAAAAAAAGATTTATTTAAATGTTTTTAATTAGGTTTAAAATGATACATTTTTAAGTGTTTTTAAATACTTTAAATATTGTTTTTTCATTTAATTTTTAACCTAATCACTTGTAAATACTTTTTGTGATCAAACCCTAATCATTTAGGTCTTAATTAAGCATTAAAACTTGTTTTAACTTAATTAAGTTTGTTTTCTTTCAAATTCAAATTGTTTTAAGACGAGCGATCGCGATTCTTTTTCAAAACGATAAACCACTTCTTTTTTAAATCCTTTTTGATTAATCAATCGATTTTCAAAATGAAGTGGGGCCTCTCGAATATTAGAGAGTGTAAGTCCCATTTCTTTTTTTCTTTTGTACAGTTTTTTTTAACAATAAAACTTCTTCAAAACAAAACATTTTCAAATCATTTTCAAATCATTTTCAAAACAACAAAACTTCAAATTATTCAAAACTTTTCAAATATACCATGGGCCTCCATGTAGGTATAAGTCCCGAGCCCTTGTAAATACCTGTTTACATAGCTTTGAATAAACTCAAGTGGACCTCTCCTCGAGAATAAGTCCCGAGCCCCGTGTATACAAATGGATCATGCTTACAGGTATATTTCCTTCATAAACTCCATTATATACACACACTTTGTCATATATATAATTGTTCATGTTTGTTCATACTTGTTCATGTTTGTTCATATGTGTGATATGTGTTCTTGTTCAACTTAGTACAACACTAGGTTCCCCATAGCCTCCTATTGGGCTTCGTGCAAAGAATCTCCCTAGTTTAGGTTAGGACATAGAGTATGGTTTCCCGGTGAAATCGCTCTAAGAGCTCAAACCAACTATACCATGCCTCCCCTTGGGCTTTGTACAAACGAGTGACCCTCCCATAGCCTCCTCTTGGGCTTACAATGCAAGGACCCTGGATTGTCCCTCCCATAGCCTCCTCTTGGGCTTACAATGCAAGGACCCTCGGATAGCCTCCTCTTGGGCTTCGTACAAGGACCCACGGGCTTCTTATAAGCATCCCCAATATCCAAATCAAATACCCTAGGAGATTAGACATTTATCATCTCTATGATAGGAGTATCTCTTCTATATCATCACAAACAATCAATCAATCAAACTTTTTTGCCACAAGGCTGGCTAATCAATCAAACCGTTTTGCCACCGTACTGGCTGATTAATCAAAGTTTTTGTCACAAGGCTGACTTCATTGAAACTTTTGCCACAAGGCTGGCTGATTAATCAAAACTTTTTGTCACAAAGCTGACTTCATTGAAAGTTTTTGCCACAAGGCTGGTTAAACAAACAAAAAACATCTTTATCATTCTAAGCGCCATAAGTGGCATGGCCCAGGGCTTATAATGAAAAGATTTTCAAACAAAAAACAAACAGATGTATGTGATGATATAGATTAGATACATCGAACATTTAGATGACATTTGTCTCTTTTCCTTTGCTTCCACTAGCATAAGTGGGAACTACGATTGCTCTGACTTTCTCAACATCCCTTTGAGAATACGTAGGCACAAGGTCGTATCCTTGGCGAGCAAAACTTCTCCCTCAAACCATTCAAACCTTAGCACCCGTAGACCCCGAGCTACAGATGCTCTGATTCCCTCTAGGGGATATGTATGCAGAGGATCGCGATGATCTTTGCGAGCATAATCAAACAAACATCTTAGGTCCCACCTATTTCACAACAGAACCTCCACTGTAACATGGAATGAAAAACAATAAAGAATCCTATAGAGTACTATAGATACGTTGGGTGCTAATACCTTCCCTTCGTATAACCAACCCTCTTACCCAAGATCTCTCCCCCACTTTTAGGTTATTGCAGCTTTTTTCCTTTTCCTCCTTTGGAAATAATAAAAAGTTTGGTCGAAACAAAGAAAAATCATTTTTTGAGCACTCGAGCCCAAAGAAGGCATCAGGTGTCTCATCCCACAAAAAAGAGGAACAAAACGATTTTTCGCCCGCGACAGAAAAATGGCGACTCCACTGGGGACCATCTTCTTATTGTTTCCAAAGGAAGGGTTATTTCTAATTATTGTTTTTATTTTAATTTTTGTTACATGTGTGATTCTTTGGTTCTGTTACTTGTGTGGTTCTGTTACAAGTGATACATTATGGACAAATCCTAACCCGGATTAAGTACACATAAGAAATTAGGTGGAGGGTATAGTCATGTACAGGCGTACGTGAGAATCCTTCCGCTCAGTGGAGGTTCCTTGTTGGTAATATATGTTTAGCATGTTTCGTAGCGAAAACATTATTGCTGCATTGAACTGTAGAAGCTGAGTTGGCCGTAGAACCCCAACCCATCCTGGCCTTATTAGGACGTGGTGCAGAAACGATCCAGGTGAAGACTTGGATAGTTGTCATGCGGAGAACCACACTCAGACGAGTTTTTCTTGAGAATATTACTGGCTCATGAGATGAATTGTGGAAAGCCGGTAATATCCGAAAGAAAAATGTAGACTCTGACGTATCAGTAGAACATGTTGTACAGGTGATTAACTAGAACTATCCCATTTTTGGTTCTCTGACCTCATGCTCGTGACGCTGGACCTTTGAACCTATGTGTACCATGTTTGTGTTACCATGTTTGTGTACCATGTTTGCGTTACCATGTTCGTATTACCATGTCTGTTTTACCATGTTTGAATATGTGGCATTCATGCATCCACGCATTCATACATTCATTAAAAAAAAAACCATCTTTTTTTCCATAAAAACATGATTTTTCCAAAGATTTAGAGAAATTTTCTTTGCAAACATTAGGATTAAGTTATGGCAGAGGTAAAGAGGCATACCAAGAAATATGGTTTCAAAGCGCCTGATGTGGGAAAACTGATAGAGTTATCATCTTTTGTACAAGATCCTTCGGATTTTAGGGAAAGTTATGGAAAGCTTTTGCCTATCCTGAATACTCATGTTGATGAAGGACTTCTCAAAACTCTGGTTCAGTTCTATGATCCCGTCTACCGTTGTTTTACCTTTCCAGACTACCAGTTGGTACCGACCTTGGAAGAATATGCCAATCTTTTGGGTATTCCTGTGTCTGACAAAATACCCTACAATGGTTTGGAAGCCATTCCTAAGTCACACGTCATTGCAGCAAGTATCCACTTGAAGAAATCTGAAGTAGAGAGTAATTGGACTACCAAAGGAAACCTCCCGGGTCTAACTTCACACTTCCTAATAAAGAAAGCCTTTGATTTCATCGAAACTAGTAGCATGATAGCTTTTGAAGTTGTACTAGCCCTGCTCATCTATGGGTTAGTTCTGTTTCCCAACGTCAACGACTTTGTTGATATCAATGCCATAAAGGTCTTTCTGATTGGAAATCCTGTTCCGACTTTGCTTGGTGACATGTATTTCTCTGTTCATCATAGGAATCGCCAAGGCGGTGGAATCATTGTTTGTTGTGCACCTCTGTTGTTCCAATGGATTGTTTCACACTTACCTGAGTCTCCTATTTTCACAGAAAACCGAGAAGGCTTGCGTTGGCCTCGAAGACTTATGTCTCTTACTAATAATGATATCCGTTGGTATACCTTGGCTCACTGTGGTACAGAAACCATTGAAAGTTGTGGAGAGTTCGCCAACGTACCCCTCATTGGTACACAAGGAGGAATTAACTACAATCCGATTTTAGCCCGACGACAACTCGGGTATGCAAATTCAACTAAACCCTTTGGTCTCGCAGTGGAATGCTACTTTTACAAAGAAGGGGATGATCCTCAAAGGTTGAAAACAAGAATGGTAAGAGCTTGGTACGGCGTCCGATGGAAAGAAAAAGGTGAAGCGAGAAATTGCATTGCCGTGGACACCTACACCTGCTGGGTAAAGAAAAGAGCAAAGGAGTTTCAAATGCCTTATTATTATGAAAAACCCATGTTTCCTGCAGTGTCTCAACGACCCAACATTCCCACTATGGAGGAATACCAAGACACTTTAGCCAAGATGAGGATAGAGAAAGATGCTTGGGAAGAAAAGTTTCGAAGAACTGATGTTGAAAACAGAAAGTTGAAGAAAAGAGTGAAAGATCACGAAGAAACTCTCTATTATCAAGATGGTTGGCTCATGCGTAAAGATGAGAAGATCCGTCAAAAAGACGCTGCAATCAAGGGGTACATCAAAGAAAGCAAGAGAAATCTTGAAGGTTCAACAAGCAACGCTCCAACTCCTGACGACTGGAAGAATGTTGTTAACAAGCTGAGGACCGAAAAGGCCAAGTTGAAAGCTTATTATGGGAAAGAAATCATGAAGCTCAAGCTGCACAACGCATTTGGTTCTTCGTCTGACGAAGATGCTTAGGATTGTTTAGCTTTTTATTTATCATTTGCTTCTGTAAGGAGCTACGCTCCAATGTTGTAACATTTCCCATTTATTCAATAAAAAAAAATAATAGTTTGTGTACAAATGTTTGCAAGGAAATAATCTTTAAAAAATGTTTGGAAAAATCATAAACTTCTTTTTGCATACATCCTTCTGCATATCGAGTCTGTTATATAGAGTCTTATCTTTTGGATCTTTCTCCAATAGATCGTCAAGCTGTCGCGTCTCAAAGTTTCTCGACCGTGCTCGCAGTCAGATCACAGATACAATACTCGTTCAAGCAGAAGAAGAGTAATGGAACACTCTGAACAAGAGAATGTTGAGCTCCGTGGTACAGTGACCACCCTTCAGGAAAAGTTGGAAAGTCTCACTACTCTGGTTGACTCCTTAATGGCCGCACAGAATCAGCCTCCGCCACCCAACAGTCAAGCAACAGTGACATCTGAGGTCACTACTCCAGTTTCTACAGTCGCATTCAGCATTCCATCTTTCTCCATGTCAGAAGGATGGGGCACGCCTTTCAGCTTCGGTACAGGTTTCCGCCATAATGTTTCTGGGGTTCAAACATCCACAACTGAAGCGCCTGCTGCACAAAGTTCACAGTTCACTCCAAATCAGGGGGTAACTTTTTCTCAAGTCACTATGGCACTTTCTCAACCCACTATGACAGTTCCGACCCCTACGGTTCACACTGTTCCTTATGATGGCAATGAGATTTATCATGATCAAGGTGATAGCACAAATCAGCGTAATCTTGTGGGAGATCTCCAAGAGCAGTTTAACAAGATACAACTGGAAGTTAAAGCTATCCGTGGGAAAGATTTGTTTGGAAAGAATGCCCAGGAGCTATGTTTGGTTCCCAGTGTACAAATACCTGCTAAATTCAAGGTCCCTGACTTTGAGAAGTACAAAGGTAGTTCTTGTCCCCGAAGCCATCTTGTGATGTATGCCAGGAAGATGTCTACTTATGCAGATAATCATCAGTTGCTTATCCATTACTTTCAAGACAGTTTGACTGGTGCCGCACTGAAGTGGTACACAGGTCTGGATAGCACCAATATTCGGACTTTCAATGACCTAGGCGAGGCCTTTGTCCGACAATACAAGTATAACTCGGATATGGCTCCAGACAGAGATCAGCTTCGATCCATGGCTCAGAAAGACCATGAAGCTTTCAAAGAGTATGCCCAACGATGGAGAGAAACTGCTGCTCAGATTAATCCACCATTAAAAGAGAAAGAGATGACAAAGATCTTCTTGAATACTCTCAGTCCGTTTTATTATGAACGCATGATTGCTAGTGCTCCAAGTGATTTCACCGAAATGGTAAACATGGGGATGCGTCTAGAAGAAGGAGTCCGAACCGGACGTCTGACTAAAGAAGGTGGATCTTCAAGTGGAACCAAAAAGTTCGGAAGTGGTTTCCCAAAGAAGAAAGAACAAAGTGTTGACATGGTATCCCAAGGGAGGCCAAGAGGAAACGTCAATCGTCAACGACAGGTTGCTGCTATCACACCAGTCGTTAATACAACACCGAATCCGGGATTCACTCCTCAGTTTCAGCAACAACAGCCTCGACAACAGGCTCAGCAGCTTAACAATAATCAGAATCGTGTGCAAAGGGCTCCACAGTTTGATCCGATTCCAATGACCTACACAGAATTGTACCCTGCTTTGATTGAAAGAGGTCTTGTCCAAACTAAAGCACCACCACCAGTACCTGAGAAACTCCCATGGTGGTACAAAGCTGAGGTCTCATGCCCTTATCATCAAGGAGCACCTGGCCATGATCTTGAGCATTGCATAGCTTTGAAATATGAAGTTCAAAGGTTGGTTAGATATAATCTTCTCTCTTTCAGAAATTTGAACCCAAATGTGCAAGCAAATCCGCTACCCAATCATGGAGGGCATGTTGTAAACATGGTGTATGGATGTCCTGGTCCATACCGAGTCTATAATATCTATTACTCAAGAGCCGATTTGGTACAAATGCATGCCAATCTCTGTCGAGGGCAGAATTTTCGCCAGCATCAATATGGTTCCTGTAGCATATGTTGTGTAGATCCTCACGGATGTTCGATTGTGAGAAGAGATCTCCAAGTTCTGTTGGATAATGGTACTATTCAGATCTACAGAAATAGGAATGAAGATGAAGTTAACATGATAGGATGTTATCCGCATGAGCTTTTAGTCTCAGATATCAACTCGGAAATGCCTAAAGTTGACGTCATCATTCCTCATTTCAATATGCCCGAGCGCATAGAAGTTACTTACAACAAGCCAAGGGTTCATGTTGCTCCTTTGATCATTTGTCTACCTGGACCTGTTCCTTATGACTCTGACAAGGCAGTTCCATACAACTACAAAGCTACAATGATAAAGAATGGACAAGAAGTTCCTTTACCTACTCTTTCATCTGTCGTGAACATTGCTGATGTAAGTCGTGTAACAAGAAGTGGACGTGTGAATACTCCACTACCTTCAAAGCAACCTGTTGCTCCTGCAATCGGACAAAATCATGTCAATGTTCCAGTGGGAAATCCTGTGGAAACTCCTGTCAGTAATACAAACACTGATGTTGGTCAATCCAGTGGAACCAATGTCAATCCTGACTTTGACGAAATTTTGAAGCTTATAAAAAGAAGTGAATACAAGATTGTGGATCAGCTTATGCAGACTCCTTCAAAAATCTCAATACTTTCATTGCTTTTAAACTCAGAAGCCCACAGGGAAGCCCTGATGAAGGTCTTAGATCAAGCTTTTGTAGACCAAGATGTGACTGTTGATCACTTTGACGGGATAATAGCCAACATAACAGCTTGCAACAATTTAAGCTTCTGTGATGAAGAACTCCCCGAGGAGGGCACAAATCACAACCTTGCTCTGCACATTTCTATGAATTGTCAGTCAGACTCTTTGTCCAATGTGTTGGTAGACACTGGATCTTCCTTGAATGTTATGCCAAAGACGACTCTTGCTCGCTTGTCTTACCAAGGAATGCCTATGAAGTTCAGTGGTGTAGTAGTCAAAGCATTTGATGGATCGCGAAAATCTGTTATCGGCGAAGTCAACCTTCCCATGACAATTGGTCCACATACATTTCAAATCACCTTCCAGGTCATGGACATTCAAGCTGCTTATAGCTGTCTGTTGGGACGACCATGGATCCATGAAGCAGGGGCAGTAACTTCGACGCTCCATCAAAAGTTAAAATTTGTAACAAACGGAAAATTGGTAACAATAAGTGGGGAACAAGCCTTGATGGTGAGCCATTTGTCCAATTTCTCTTTCATTAGTGCCGATGATGTGGAAGGAACTCAGTTCCAAGGTCTCTCTTTAGAAGACGAATCTTCCAAAAAGAAAGCATCAATCTCTTCTTACAAAGAGGCAGTGAAAGTAGTGAAAGATGGAACTACCACTGGCTGGGGGCAAGTTGTGATCCCGACCAAGAATGAAACCAGAGCAGGACTCGGATGTTCACCAACATTCTCAAACTGCACCAAGAAGGATGAAACCCTTCATCCGATCAAAGAAATGTTCCATAGTGGAGGGTTCCTTAACCCAATTCCTCAAGAGGTTAATGTCCTTATTGAAGAATGCATCGAAGAAGGTCTCTCCGATGATGAAGAAGAATGGAAATGTTATCTCAATGACTCGGGATACATATCTCAGGAAGAACCATATCCTCCTTCAGAGAAATCCAAAGGCAAAGAAACTGAGCCTCTTCCTGCAGAAATCTGGGACACCTTGGGACAACCAAGTGGGAAATTTGATTATATGGTGAAATATACTGCGCCTGAAAGTTCAAAGATTGCGATTGAAGATATCCAACCAACTGGATGGGGAGATTCCTTTGAATATAATAGTCAACCAGAAGAGGCTTATCAGCCCTGTCAATTTTCTCAGCAACCTGAAATTACTGGAGATTTCGGATTCAATGCATCTGCCAAGGTTCATAATCCTGAAGATGGTTATTATCACATAAATGCCATTTTTGAAGATGAAGGGGAAGATGGTCCCG
Organism: Vicia villosa; assembly: GCF_029867415.1. Classification (NCBI taxonomy): domain Eukaryota; kingdom Viridiplantae; phylum Streptophyta; class Magnoliopsida; order Fabales; family Fabaceae; genus Vicia; species Vicia villosa. The sequence goes on along the minus strand of NC_081181.1, from coordinate 85,719,949 downwards.
CAACTGACTCGGAAAGTGTCGCTGACAATGAGTCTCTTCATCATGAAGATTGGGAATTACATCCTGAAAATTCTGAAGATTGTGATTCATCATATGCTCTTCAAGAAGTAGAAGAAGACCATTTCAACTCTACAAAGAACAAGGTTGACAAACCAGGACCTTCAAATCCTGCTCGACCAATACTGAAGATAATTCTGAGGAGAATTTTCCTGAATACATAATACACAGAGGAGTTCGTTGCTACTGGAAAGCTGTCAACGTTCCGAATGTTGTTCGCCGCTCAAAGTAATCACCTCGCTGTTATTTTGACCTCCTGCCTTGCCCAAAGCAGAGAGATGTTTTATAGGGCTTTGCTTTTAAATATTCCGCCCAAATAACTTTGTGTATAGGGCTTTGTTTTAAAAGTTTCCCTCTTTGTCCTGCCCAAGACAAATGAGTTTGTGTTTAGGGCTTTGTTTCAAAAATGAATCATAAATAAAGTGTCATTTTTGAAGGATAGAAAAACACTTAGAAAGGGGGGGATTGAATAAGTGTGACTTTAAATCTTGGACGATAAAAATAAATTGCACAATTATTTTTATCCTGGTTCGCTGTTAACGAAGCTACTCCAGTCCACCCCCGCAGAGATGATTTACCTCAACCTGAGGATTTAATCCACTAATCGCACGGATTACAATGGTTTTCCACTTAGTCCACGACTAAGTCTTCCAGAGTCTACAGATCACAACTTGATCACTCCAGGAACACTGCTTAGACAACTTCTAAGACTTTTCTAGAGTCTACTGATCAACACGATCACTCTAGGCTTAGTTCACTCCTAAGACTTCCCTAGAGTATTCTGATCAACACGATCACTCTAGTTACAAACTGCTCAGCCAACTGCTAAGACTTCCTAGAGTATACTGATCACACGATCACTCTAGTTCCTTACAACTTAATGTAATCTATTCAAGAGTTTACAATTGCTTCTTAAAAGCTATAATCACAAACTGTGATATTTCTCTTAACGTTTAAGCTTAATCTCACTAAAATATTACAACAGCAATGTAGTGAGCTTTGATGAAGATGAAGATTCTGAGTTTAGATTTGAACAGCGTTTCAGCAAGTTTATTTTCGTTCAGAGTTGTTAAGAATTGGTAACCTTGCTTCTCATCAGAACTTCATATTTATAGGCGTTGAGAAGATGACCGTTGAGTGCATTTAATGCTTTGCGTGTTCCGTACAGCATTGCATTTAATGTTATACGCTTTTGTCAACTACCTCGAGCCTTGTTCACGCTGTGTCTACTGACGTTGCCTTTAGTAGCTTTAACGTTCCTTTTGTCAGTCAGCGTAGTCTGCCACCTGTACTTCCTTCTGATCTGATGTTTGTGAATACGACGTTTGAATATCATCAGAGTCAAACAGCTTGGTGCATAGCATCTTCTGATCTTCTGATCTTGAAGTGCTTCTGTTGCGTGATACCATCTTCTGATCTTCAGTGCTTCTGATCTCATGTTCTTCTGATGCTTCCATAGACCCATGTTCTGATTCTGCTTCGACCATCTTCTGATGTCTTGCCAGACCATGTTCTGATGTTTCATGCTGAACCATTTGAGACACAACTTCTGAGCGCTGAATTATGCGTACTCTTTATATATTTCCTGAAAGGGAAATTGCATTGGATTAGAGTACCATATTATCTTAAGCAAAATTCATATTATTGTTATCATCAAAACTAAGATAATTGATAAGAACAAATCTTGTTCTAACAATCTCCCCCTTTTTGATGATGACAAAAACATATATAAATGATATGAATTTGCGATCAGAAAGAGTAGACGGCAAAAGACAAATTACACAGCTATAGCATAAGCATATGAATATGTCTCCCCCTGAGATTAACAATCTCCCCCTGAGATAAATAATCTCCCCCTGAAATAAATACTCGAAGAACTTTGATAAAAGACTTCCCTGATTATTTCGGTAGAGACGATCATATAAGCTTCTGCCTTCAGAGAATTCATAGCTTCTGACTTCTGCTTCCATTGGACAGCTTCAGAACTTGAATTTCTTTAGATCCTTAGAACACTCACAGCTTCTGATTCCTGCTTCCATCGTGGACAGCTTCAGAACTTGAATTTCTTTGATCTTCAGAACATTCACAGCTTCTGACTTCTGCTTCCATTCAGGACAGCTTCAGAACTTGAATTTCTTTGATCTTCAGAACATTCACAGCTTCTGATTTCTGCTTCCATTCAGGACAGCTTCAGAACTTGAGTTTTCTGGATCTTTTAGAACATTCACATCTTCTGATTTCTGCTTCCCTCGGATAGCTTCAGAACTTTGAATGTCTACCAATCAACACTTCATGCTAGATTTGTATCAGAACATTGTTGAATGTACCAGAGCATCATCAGAGCATCTCTACATCCTGAAATGTTACAAAACAAAAAACTAAACGACAAAAGTCAGCATGAACGAGTTAGAACATAAAATGTATGTTTGAACACATTATATGTATCAGAGCCATATAGGCTGAAATAATGTATCAGAGCAAATAATGTATCAGAGCCATAACATTATATGTATCAGAGCAAATAGAATTTTGTCAGAACAGGATAGACAATTATATTCAAATTCTATTATCAGTGCTTCTGATCGTGCTTCTGATTCCTGAAGCTTGACAGCACTCAGCTTGCTTCAGTTTCCAAGAGCTTATTCTTTTTACAGAATAACGCTTCTTATGGTTTTGCTTCTAGTGTTTGCTTCTGAGGATTTACTTCACTTCTCTGTACCTGCAAAACACTTAAACCATATAGAACTTGCAGTTCTTGTTAGTGAATGTGTGGGAGCCTCTTTACCCAGCAACTGATATATTTAATCAAATCATTTATCATTTATCTTCTCCCCCTTTTTGTCATATCATCAAAAAATAGAAAAGATTCAGATGAATAAAACAGAACACATGGAGCTACAACAGGCTTAGGGTGAACGCTAGGTTTTGAGAGAAGAAGTGAGAAACGAGAGAGAGAGAGAGAGAGAGAGAGAGAGAGAGAGAGAAAAAAAAACTTTAAGAGGAAAACAAAGAGATAGGAAACCAAAAACCATTTTGAAGAGAATTTAACAGAAAATAAAGTGAAACGAATGATGACTAGCATTTAATGTTACGTGACGTGAGGAGAAATAATAAAGACAAATGAGGTGACTAGCACAGTTACCTATGGTCGGCGTCCCTTCAACTGCACGCGCGTTTATCCATGAATAGTAACGACAGGTTTACCATCCCGAGACAAAGCGTAACAGCTGTTTTGCTCTAAAAGAGGTTCTGAATCAACTTAGACAATGAAACGTTAGTAATAACTGAATCATAATTTCTAAACGATTTCAATCAGAACTTCTGATAAAAAAAATTCATTTCAGAAGATACTCATACATGAGAACTTCTCATCTTCTCATTCTGGGCATAAGTCCATACTGATGTTCTTCAGAATGAACTTAAACCTATCTTCAGCCAGGGGTTTTGTAAAGATATCAGCCCATTGATGGTCTGTATCAACAAAGTTTAAAGATATAACACCCTTCTGAACATAGTCCCTTATGAAATGATGTTTAATCTCAATATGTTTAGCTTTTGAATGAAGGATAGGATTCTTAGATAAACATATAGCAGAAGTATTATCACAGAATATAGGAATGTTACTCTCAAATATCTGATAATCTTCCAACTGACTCTTCATCCAGAGCATCTGTGTACTACAGCCAGCAGCAGCGACATATTCTGCTTCTGTTGTTGATAGAGCTATAGTTGCTTGCTTCTTGCTATACCAAGAGATCAAATGACTTCCAAGAAATTGGCAACTTCCTGAAGTACTTTTTCTTTCAATTCTGTCTCCAGCATAGTCAGCATCGCAGAATCCTACTAAGTTGTATTCTTTAGATTTTCTGTAAACTAAACCAACATTAGTAGTACCTTTCAGATACCTTAGAATTCTCTTAACAGCAGTTAAATGAGATTCTCTAGGATCTGATTGGAATCTAGCACACAAACAAACACTGAATAGAATGTCAGGTCTAGAAGCAGTCAGATATAGAAGAGATCCAATCATACCTCTGTATAACTTCTGATCTACCTTCTTACTTACCTCATCCTTACCTAGGATGCATGTTGGATGCATAGGAGTTTTGGCTTCTTTGCAGTCCAGATACTTGGTTTGGTGAACATATGTTCCTTCTGATGTTTGATTTATTTGTATTCCAAGGAAATACTTGAGTTCTCCCATCATGCTCATTTCAAACTCAGCCTGCATAGACTTAGCAAACTCCTTTCCAAGTGTAGCATTAGATGTTCCAAAAATAATATCATCTACATATATTTGACAGATTAAAATATCCTTTTCAAAGGTTTTACAAAAGAGAGTAGTGTCCACTTTTCCTCTAGTGAAACCATTATCTAGAAGGAAAGAACTTAAGCGTTCATACCAAGCTCTGGGAGCTTGCTTCAATCCATATTATGATTTCTTTAATTTAAACACATGATTTGGAGACATAGAGTCTTTAAAACCAGGAGGTTGATGGACATAAACTTCTTCATCTATATAACCATTTAAGAAGGCACTCTTAACATCCATCTGATAGAGAATGATGTTATGTTGAGTGGCAAAAGAAATTAATAGACGAATAGACTCTAACCTGGCTACTGGTGCAAAGGTTTCTGTATAGTCAATCCCTTCTTGCTGACTGTAACCTTGAGCCACCAGTCTGGCTTTGTTCCTTACCACTTCACCTTTCTCACTGAGCTTGTTTCTGAAGACCCATTTTGTACCAATTATATTGAATCCATCTGGTCTAGGAACAAGATCCCAAACATCATTCCTTGTAAACTGATTCAGTTCTTCTTGCATAGCAATTATCCAGTCTGGATCTTCTAGAGCATGATCAACAGAAGTTGGCTCGATCAAAGATACAAGACCTAATTGACAGTCTGCATTGTTCTTAAGGAATGCTCTTGTTCTGATTGGATCATCCTTCTTTCCAAGAATGACATCTTCTGAATGACCAGAGATGAGTCTGGATGATCTTCTGACAGATGGTTCTTCAGAAATACTTAGATCCTCCAGAGAAGCTGATACGTGATCTTCAGATTTTTTGCTTCTGAGAAGCTCTGCTTCTGATGCATTGCTTCTTGGCTCAACAACTTCTGATATGTCGATATCATAACCTGCAAAATTATCAACCTGCTTTGGTTTTTCAGAACCAAGCTTATCATCAAACCTGATATTGATTGATTCTTCCACAATCAATGTTTCAGTATTGTATACTCTGTAGCCTTTTGAGCGTTCAGAATATCCAAGAAGGAAACATTTTTGAGCTTTGGAATCAAACTTACCAAGATGATCTTTAGTGTTCAGAATAAAACATACACATCCAAAAGGATGGAAATATGAAATGTTGGGCTTTTTATTCTTCCACAATTCATAGGGAGTCTTATTTAGAATAGGTCTGATAGAGATTCTATTCTGAATATAGCATGCAGTGTTTATTGCTTCTGCCCAGAAATGCTTAGCCATATTGGTTTCATTGATCATGGTTCTGGCCATTTCTTGCAGAGTCCTATTCTTTCGTTCTACAACCCCATTTTGCTGTGGAGTTCTAGGACAAGAGAAATCATGGGCAATACCATTTTCTTTGAAGAACTCTTCAAAGGATCTGTTCTCAAATTCACCACCATGATCACTTCTGACCTTTATGATTTTACACTCTTTTTCAGATTGAATCTGAATGCAGAAATCAAAGAACACTGAATGAGTCTCATCCTTGTGTTTCAAGAATTTTACCCACGTCCAGCGACTATAATCATCTACGATGACTAATCCATATTTCTTTCCTCTGACAGATGCTGTTTTGACTGGTCCAAACAGATCAATGTGCAAGAGTTCTAATGGCCTTGAGGTAGAAACAACATTCTTAGACTTGAATGCAGGTTTGGAGAACTTGCCCTTCTGACATGCTTCACAAAGAGCATCTGATTTGAATTTCAGATTAGGGAGTCCTCTGACAAGATTCAGTTTGTTAATCTGAGAAATCTTTCTCAAACTAGCATGACCTAACCTTCTGTGCCAGACCCACTGCTCTTCAGAAACAGACATAAGACAAGTCACCTTCTGACTCATAAGATCTTGCAGATCTGTCTTATAAATGTTATTCTTCCTCTTGCCTGTAAATAGGATTGAGCCATCCTTCTGATTTACAGCCTTGCAAGACTTTTGATTGAAGATTATATCATAACCATTGTCACTTAATTGACTGATAGATAAAAGGTTATGAGTTAATCCTTCTACAAGAAGTACATTAGAAATGGAAGGAGAGTTACCAGACTTTATAGTTCCAGAGCCAATTATCTTGCCCTTCTGATCTCCTCCAAACTTGACTTCTCCTCCAGACTTAAGCACCAGGTCTTGGAACATAGACCTTCTTCCTGTCATGTGTCGTGAGCATCCAGAGTCCAGGTACCATGACATGTTGTGCTTTGTCCTTCTTGCAGCCAAGGATATCTGCAATAGGAATAATCTTATCCTTAGGTACCCACATTTTCTTGGGTCCTTTCTTGTTAGATTTTCTCAAGTTCTGATTGAACTTGGGTTTGACATTATAAGCAATAGGAGGAACAGCATGATAATTTTTAACAAGAGTTTCATGATATTTCCTAGGTTGTGTCACATGCTTTTTGGTGTGTGTTATGTGAAAACTTTGTGCATGTGAAGTGTGCCTAATATCATGAGAGTGGCCATACTTGAACTGATCATACAATGGCTTGTATGTGAGTTTCATTTCATCAACAGGTTCAAGTTTGTATGGGGTTTCACCCTCATAACCAATGCCAACTCTTTTGTTTCCAGATACGGCATATATCATAGAAGCTAGCTGACTTCTGCCAATACTTCTAGATAAGAACTTCCTGAAACTTAAATCATATTCTTTCAGAATATGGTTTAGACTAGGAGCGGATTTTTCTGAATCAGAAGGAGATCCAACATTATTGGATAATTTTAAAAGTTTTTCTTTTAATTCAGAATTTTCCAACTCAAGCTTCTTTGTTTCAAATTCAAATAGCTTTTTCAGCTTTTTGTATTTGAGACTCATCTGAGACTTGAGTTCCAGAAGTTCAGTTAATCCGGAAACTAACTCATCTCTAGTAAGTTCAGAAAATACCTCTTCAGAATCTGATTCTGATGTAGATTCTGATCCGTCATCTTCTGTCGCCATCAGCGCACAGTTAGCTTGCTCATCTTCAGAGTCTGAATCATCTTCTGACTCATCCCAGGTTGCCATAAGACCTTTCTTCTTATGAAACTTCTTCTTGGGATTCTCCTTCTGAAGATTTGGACATTCATTCCTGAAGTGTCCAGGCTCATTGCATTCATAGCACATGACCTTCTTCTTGTCAGATCTCCTGTCATCAGAAGATTCTCCACGTTCAAATTTCTTTGAACTTCTGAAGCCTCTGAACTTCCTTTGCTTGGTTTTCCAGAGTTGATTTAGCCTTCTGGAGATCAAGGACAGTTCATCTTCTTCTTCAGATTCTGATTCTTCAGGATCTTCTTCTCTAGCCTGAAAAGCGTTAGTGCAATTCTTGATATTAGATTTTAATGCAATAGATTTACCTTTCTTTTGAGGCTCATTTGCATCCAGCTCAATCTCATGGCTTCTCAAGGCACTGATCAGCTCTTCCAGAGAAACTTCATTCAGATTCTTCGCAATCTTGAATGCAGTCACCATCGGACCCCATCTTCTGGGTAAGCTTCTGATGATCTTCTTTACATGATCAGCCTTGGTGTATCCCTTGTCAAGAACTCTCAATCCAGCAGTCAGAGTTTGAAATCTCGAAAACATCTTTTCAATGTCTTCATCATCCTCCATCTTGAAGGCTTCATACTTCTGGATTAAGGCTAGAGCTTTAGTCTCCTTGACTTGAGCATTTCCTTCATGAGTCATTTTCAAGGACTCATATATATCATAGGCTGTTTCCCTGTTTGATATTTTCTCATACTCAACATGAGAAATAGCATTCAGCAAAACAGTTCTGCATTTATGATGATTCCTGAAATGCTTCTTTTGATCATCATTCATTTCTTGCCTTGTCAGCTTTACGCCTCTGGCATTTACCGGATGTTTGTAACCATCCATCAGAAGATCCCATAGATCACCATCTAGACCAAGAAAGTAACTTTCCAGTTTATCTTTCCAGTATTCAAAGTTTTCACCCTCAAATACCGGCGGTCTTGTATAACCATTGTTACCGTTGTATTGCTCAGCAGAGCCAGATGTAGATGCAGGTGGATTTGTCGGAGTTTCACCAGCCATCTTTTAAATGAAGCGTTTTTCTCTTCCTGAATCTTTTCTAAACACGGTTAAGTGCTTGCACCTTAGAACCGGCGCTCTGATGCCAATTGAAGGATAGAAAAACACTTAGAAAGGGGGGGATTGAATAAGTGTGACTTTAAATCTTGGACGATAAAAATAATTTGCACAATTATTTTTATCCTGGTTCGCTGTTAACGAAGCTACTCCAGTCCACCCCCGCAGAGATGATTTACCTCAACCTGAGGATTTAATCCACTAATCGCACGGATTACAATGGTTTTCCACTTAGTCCACGACTAAGTCTTCCAGAGTCTACAGATCACAACTTGATCACTCCAGGAACACTGCTTAGACAACTTCTAAGACTTTTCTAGAGTCTACTGATCAACACGATCACTCTAGGCTTAGTTCACTCCTAAGACTTCCCTAGAGTATTCTGATCAACACGATCACTCTAGTTACAAACTGCTCAGCCAACTGCTAAGACTTCCTAGAGTATACTGATCACACGATCACTCTAGTTCCTTACAACTTAATGTAATCTATTCAAGAGTTTACAATTGCTTCTTAAAAGCTATAATCACAAACTGTGATATTTCTCTTAACGTTTAAGCTTAATCTCACTAAAATATTACAACAGCAATGTAGTGAGCTTTGATGAAGATGAAGATTCTGAGTTTAGATTTGAACAGCGTTTCAGCAAGTTTATTTTCGTTCAGAGTTGTTAAGAATTGGTACCCTTGCTTCTCATCAGAACTTCATATTTATAGGCGTTGAGAAGATGACCGTTGAGTGCATTTAATGCTTTGCGTGTTCCGTACAGCATTGCATTTAATGTTATACGCTTTTGTCAACTACCTCGAGCCTTGTTCACGCTGTGTCTACTGACGTTGCCTTTAGTAGCTTTAACGTTCCTTTTGTCAGTCAGCGTAGTCTGCCACCTGTACTTCCTTCTGATCTGATGTTTGTGAATACGACGTTTGAATATCATCAGAGTCAAACAGCTTGGTGCATAGCATCTTCTGATCTTCTGATCTTGAAGTGCTTCTGTTGCGTGATACCATCTTCTGATCTTCAGTGCTTCTGATCTCATGTTCTTCTGATGCTTCCATAGACCCATGTTCTGATTCTGCTTCGACCATCTTCTGATGTCTTGCCAGACCATGTTCTGATGTTGCATGCTGAACCATTTGAGACACAACTTCTGAGCGCTGAATTATGCGTACTCTTTATATATTTCCTGAAAGGGAAATTGCATTGGATTAGAGTACCATATTATCTTAAGCAAAATTCATATTATTGTTATCATCAAAACTAAGATAATTGATAAGAACAAATCTTGTTCTAACAATTTTGAATTCCCTACATTATATGTTTTATTTTTGCTTTTTCTGGAAATGGTAATCCTAAAAAACCAAAATAAAAAAAAAACTTTTTCAAAAAAAAATCTGCATACACTCTTGCATTCATAAATTTTCTGAAATAAATATAAATCACATGTGCAGATTTACTATTGATAAACCCATTGAATGCAATAACCCTATGCCCTCTCCCAACTTTGAGTTTCCTGTGTTCGAAGCCGAAGAAGAGGAAGAAGAGGAGATCCCGGACGAGATCTCTCGATTACTTAAGCACGAGGAAAGAGCCATTATACCTCACAAAGAGCCTTTAGAAAAGATCAACTTGGGTTTTGAAGAAGACAAAAAAGAAGTGACCATTGGATCACTGCTTGATGCTGATATCAAGAGTAAGTTGACAGACCTTCTCAAAGAATATGTTGACGTGTTTGCCTGGTCCTACCAAGACATGCCTGGGTTGGATACCAATATTGTTCAGCATTACTTGCCATTGAAGCCAGAATGTCCGCCAGTTAAGCAGAAATTGCGAAGGACTCACCCTGATATGGCTAACAAGATCAAAGTAGAAGTTCAAAAACAGCTCGACGCAGGTTTTCTTGTCACCTCAGAATATCCTCAATGGTTGGCTAACATAGTGCCAGTTCCAAAGAAAGATGGCAAAGTCAGAATGTGTGTTGACTACCGTGACTTGAACAAAGCCAGTCCAAAAGATGACTTTCCATTACCACATATCGACATGTTGGTTGATAACACCGCTAAGTTCAACGTCTTTTCCTTCATGGACGGGTTCTCTGGTTATAATCTGATCAAGATGGCTCCCGAAGACATGGAGAAGACATCTTTCATCACCCCATGGGGTACCTTTTGCTACAAAGTGATGCCATTTGGATTAAAGAATGCAGGCGCAACTTACCAAAGGGCAATGACTACTCTCTTTCATGACATGATGCATAAAGAAATTGAAGTTTATGTGGACGACATGATAGCCAAGTCCAGCACAGAAGAAGAACATATTGAATACCTTTTGAAGTTGTTTCAACGACTAAGGAAATATCAGCTTCGCTTGAATCCTAACAAATGTACGTTTGGGGTTAGATCTGGAAAACTCTTGGGTTTCATTGTCAGCCAAAGAGGTATTGAAGTAGATCCCGACAAAGTCAGAGCTATTCAAGAGATGCCTGCACCAAAGACTGAAAAGCAAGTAAGAGGATTTCTCGGACGATTGAACTATATCTCCAGATTTATCTCTCAAATGACTGCTACTTGTGCGCCAATTTTCAAGCTTCTCCGCAAAGATCAAGGGGTTGTATGGACTGAAGATTGCCAGAAAGCGTTCGACAGTATCAAAGAGTACCTGTTAGAACCACCAATATTGATTCCTCTAGTTGAAGGAAGACCACTAATCATGTACCTTACCGTGTTAGAAGAATCCATGGGTTGTATGCTTGGACAACAAGATGAAACCGGTAAGAAGGAGCATGCCATCTATTACTTGAGTAAGAAATTCACAGACTGTGAGTCTCGTTACTCCATGCTCGAAAAAACATGTTGTGCTTTGGCCTGGGCTTCAAAACGTCTCCGCCAATACATGATCAACAATACTACTTGGTTAATCTCCAAAATGGATCCAATCAAGTATGTCTTTGAAAAGCCTGCCTTAACAGGAAGGATTGCCCGATGGCAAATGCTGTTATCCGAATATGACATTGAATACCGTGCTCAAAAAGCGGTCAAAGGAAGCATTCTCGCCGATCATTTGGCGCATCAACCAATTAATGAATATCAATCTCTCAAGTTTGACTTTCCTGATGAAGATGTCTTGTACTTGAAGATGAAAGATTGTGACGAACCGTTACCTGAAGAAGGTCCTGATCCTGGATCAAGATGGGGCCTAATTTTCGACGGAGCAGTAAATGCTTTTGGCAATGGAATTGGGGCAATTATCATCACTCCCAAGGGTACTCATATCCCGTTCTCTGCCAGATTGCTTTTTGATTGCACCAACAACATCGCAGAATATGAAGCTTGTATCATGGGTCTCGAAGAAGCCATTGACTTAAGGATCAAGATCCTGGACATATATGGAGATTCAGCCCTTGTGATCAACCAAATCAAAGACAAGTGGGAAACTTACCACCCTGGCTTGATTCCTTACAGAGATTATGCAAGACGTCTGTTGACTTTCTTCAACAAGGTTGAATTGCATCATATACCTCGAGATCAGAATCGAATGGCAGACGCCTTGGCTACTCTATCTTCCATGGTCAAAGTCAATCATTGGAATGATATGCCTAAAGTCAGAATTATGCGCCTTGAAAGGCCCGCCTATGTGTTTGCAACTGAAGCAGTCATCGATGATAAACCGTGGTTCCACGACATCAAACGCTTCCTTCAAACTCAAGAGTACCCACTTGGGGCATCAAACAAAGATAAGAAAACTCTAAGGAGACTTTCTGGCAGTTTCTTCCTGAATGGAGATGTGCTATACAAAAGAAACTTCGACATGGTTTTGCTCAGATGCGTGGATAGACACGAAGCAGACATGTTAATGCATGAAGTGCATGAAGGGTCCTTTGGAACTCATTCAAACGGGCATGCAATGTCCAAGAAGATCTTAAGAGCAGGATACTATTGGTTGACAATGGAATCAGACTGTTACAAACACGTGAAGAGATGTCACAAGTGTCAGATCTATGCAGATAAGATCCATGTGCCACCGACTCTACTCAACGTTCTCTCATCTCCATGGCCTTTTTCCATGTGGGGGATCGACATGATCGGAATGATCGAACCAAAAGCTTCAAACGGTCATCGTTTCATCTTAGTAGCAATTGATTACTTCACCAAATGGGTCGAAGCAGCATCTTACGCCAATGTTACAAGACAAGTGGTTGTGAGGTTTATCAAGAATAACATCATTTGCCGATATGGTGTTCCCAGCAAGATCATTACTGACAATGGTTCAAACTTGAATAACAAAATGATGAAAGAACTGTGTGAGGAATTCAAGATTGAGCATCATAACTCTTCTCCTTACAGACCAAAAATGAACGACGCAGTTGAAGCTGCTAACAAGAACATTAAGAAGATCGTCCAGAAAATGGTCGTCACTTACAAAGACTGGCATGAAATGCTGCCATTTGCTTTACATGCGTACCGTACTTCAGTGCGTACTTCAACAGAGGCAACTCCCTTTTCTCTAGTATACGGCATGGAAGCTGTGCTCCCCGTAGAAGTTGAAATACCATCAATGAGAGTCCTCATGGAGACTAAGTTATCAGAGGCTGAATGGTGTCAAAACAGATACGATCAGTTGAACTTAATCGAAGAAAAACGTATGACTGCTCTATGCCATGGACAATTATACCAAGCAAGGATGAAACAAGCCTTCAACAAAAAGGTTCGACCTCGTGAATTTCAAGAAGGCGACCTCGTGCTTAAAAAGATCTTGTCTTTTCAACCAGATTCTAGGGGCAAATGGTCTCCTAATTACGAAGGCCCGTATGTTGTCAAAAGAACATTTTCTGGCGGCGCCATGACTCTTGCAACCATGGATGGTGATGAACTCCCACATCCTGTGAATGCTGATGCAGTCAAGAAATACTTTGTCTAAAAAATTACAAAAGAACAGCTCGGTAAGTCGAAAACCCGCAAAGGGCGACTTAGGCAAAAATGAGCGTCTCGGTAGATTGAAAACCTGAAAGGGCAATCTAGGCAAAAATTAGAGACAATAAACAGAAAAAAATTCATCCTGGTAGATTGAAAACCTGAAAGGGCAATCTAGGCAAAAATTAGGGATTCATGACAAAGTAACTGCATCAGTCCATACTTCGTCACCTGAGGAGTCTTTCTCATCAAAGGATCTTCAATCAAATCATCGCCAATCTGAAGCGACAAACACAGTTGTAACTCAAAGTTGTAAGGGAATAGTGGTTATTGCTTTCAATGTAGCCTTTTCCGCATAATTGCCATTTCCAACTTTTGTAAATACTCTATGGAATCACGCCTTTAGCTGATTACCATCCTATTAAATAAATTTGAGCCTTGTGCCCATTTGTTTGCAATCTTTAATTTCTTTCAGTTTCAAAATGACGCTTTAATTGTGTTATTCACTTTTGAAACAAAAAAAAAGAAAAAATAAGTTTTAAATGAATTTACTTCACTTTTCTTTTTCAAAATAAAAGCGAAATTTTCCTTTGAGTTGTGAACAATGGAAGGAACATCAATAGTCATCTCCATAGGATGAACAAAAGGATTCTCCCTGAAAAATTGTTGAGACAACGGTATTCTTGTCCCAGAAAAGAATTCTTGAAGCAATTGTCCCTCGAGGTAAAGAAGCTCTTCTATCCCCAGTGAAGAAGCTCTTCTATCCCCAGTGAAGAAGGTCTTTTATCCCCAGTAACGAAGATTTTCTATCTCCAGTGAAAAGGTTCTTCCATCTCAATAAGGAAAAATGCTTATCTTCCCCAGAGAAGTTTAAAGCACGCAACACCATTCATCACCTGTGTTATCTACACCGTGTTGAAGAACATTTGCCAAGTATCTGGTTGTATTGCGACGTCGGTCCTTCTCCAGTATATACTTCATTGTCTGTCAGTATTGTCAGTATGCATGCTACATTCATGACATTCATCATTCATACATATTTGCATCATTTATGCATTCTTGCATTTTTCAATAATCGCTTGTTCAGGATATATCTATCCCAAAAAAGTAGAAAAAAAAAAAGAAGAAAAAGAAAAGAAAGAAAAGAAACAAGTATGGGCGTGTCATCTCTCCAAGTAGGTTGTCACCCATAAGCAGAAAAGAACATATTCTTTCTCCAGTTCCCCACTGAGATCATTCCTCGTGGAAGAAGGTTGTTTTAGTTTTCTCCTCTCAAAACAAAGGAGAAAATTCCCATTCGAGTTCATTCCTCATGGGTACAAAGTCTTGTTTGACTGTTTCTTTCCAAGTTCATTCATGGATAGAGCCTTGTCTTTACCAAAAATTCAAATTCCGATTCCTCAAACAGAGTCGTGAAAAAATAGACAATAAGCAATAGCCTCGTCATCTGAGCAGCTTATGTCTCTTTCAAAAGTTTTTTCCTCTCAAGGAAATCAATCATGAAGACCATTTGACAATTAGGGCCTTATTACTGTTCACAAGGTTGAATAACCAGTAATTCCCCTAGCAAAGTCTCCAGGACCATTTTGTCACTTGGCTGATAATTGATCATGTCTTCAAAACCACTATCACGAGGCTGGTAGTCGGTAACTTTTTGTTCTGGTTATATTATTAAACATGTCTATCACCATGCTGATAGTCGGTAATATTAACCGAACCTTTGAAACTCTTTTACCTTGTCAAGTCTATCACCATGCTGATAGTCGGTAATACAGTTTCATACCTTTCACCTTCGCATTATTAAACAAGTCTATCCCTGTGCTGATAGTCGGTAATGTCGATAGGTAAGCTTTTCTTACAAAGCTATCATTCCCCGGTGAAGCATACACTTGCTTTCCCGAAGAAAAAAAACGGATTCTCTTCCAAAAATGGATTGAGATATCCTTCCCGATCTCTTTTCCCTAGTGGAGTCAGTTCTTGATATTCCCTCGGTAAAGACATCCTTGCATCATTCGCAATTTTGGTATCTTAGGTCCAAAATTTGCGTCTTCTGATATTTAAGTCTCTTCCACCCTATCAAAACGAAGATTTTCAATCTTCATGTCTCAGGTTGAAGAAACTTAAATAGGGGCATCTGTCATACCCCAATTTTTGACCTAAGATACCACCTCATATCATAGCATGTGCATCATTTGCATCTCTAACAAATTGCATAGCTTGTGTTTGTTACTTGTGCTCAGCAGGGTTTAATCAAGAGATCACTCATCAGTGCAAGAAACAGTCAATTACGGTTTTGTTCTCCCTTCATCTCAAATGAATCATCTTCATCTACAATCAATATTTGGTCCTCAGAGATTCATTTCAACAAGCTCAAAGGCACTGAATCAACCAGATCAGGGTTTTGACTAAAGATAGCATACTCCTGACTTTTGCTCAGGATTTGACCTAATGACTTGGGACATGACCTCAAGACCCCAAGTACATCATTTTGACCTGATCCATTGGCTCAAGACATCTCCTACATAAGGATTGATCAACAGTGAAATTTCAAATCATCAGAATTAGGATTTTGAACTACCAAGGACTGAAATCAGGGATCACATTTGGGAAACCCTAAAAATCCCCAGGGAGTCAATCAAAGGTTTCAATCATCTTCAAATAATCCCTATGACAATATACAATGGAAATTGCATCTCAATTCAAGATCCACAGTCATCAATTTCATCAGGTCGACAATTAGGGTTTTTGACCTAATTCATCTGAACAACTGACTTTTTAATCAGGACATGGTGCCACAACTCAAACTATGATTCAATATCCTCTAATGCCTCAATATGATCCATTCATACCATTCATTTGGTGAGGATAGCCTGTTTCATTTGAAATCTCCAGAAACGCGATTCGTCTGAAAAAGTCAACTGTACAAGAACACCTTTGACTTTTGGGAATTTTGGTCAACCATGACTTTTGAAGTTGAAAATCATCAATATATGATATATGAAGTCATTTGATCAAGAAAAATCAAGAAAATCAATCAAGAATCAAAAATTCAAAAGTTTGACTTTCCATACTTAGAAAAATTTCTAAGTGTTTTTCATGGTTTTTTCCAAACTTTGGAAGGGAATTTCTCAAAATTTCACCTACAAACTGAAAAAAAACTTCCAACATGAAAGTTGTAGATTTTGATCCAATGAACAACTTTGTCACATATAATTTTTTTTTCCATAAGATCAACCATTTAAGAGATATGGAGCTTCAAAGTTGGCATCTTTGGAAAATTTCACTTAAAACTTCATTTTCTCCAAAGTTCATGGATCTTTTTCACCCATTTCCTTAAAGGTCTTGAAGAAACTTTCAACTAGGGTTTTGAAGTATGTAACATGAGCTTTCCAAAATGTCCAAGAGCATGAAAAAATATGGAGCATAGCTATGGTTTTGAATTTTGTCATTAGAGGTCATTATGCATGGAAATTACAAGCCATTTTCACTAAGTTTCAATACTATATGGCCTATGATCCAAGTGATGACACACCAATGCAATGATTGAGAGATATTTTCTGGTTTGAGATCAGAATGGAAAGAGATAAGAAGCTTAGAGAAATAACCATGGTTAAGTCACTTTAACCATTTTGCATTAAATGTAAAGATTCCTTTCTATCCCTTAAGCCAAATCATCACTTCTTGAAGCAACTTGCAAAGCTCTGAGTTCAGACTCTTTGGCCTATAAATAGAGGTCATTACTTCATTGCAAATCACACCAAAACCTCACAATTATAGGTTTTCTCTCTTCTTTCTTGAATTGCAAGTTTCATGTTTCAAAGTGAGGTAGAAATCCTAATCTCCAAACCCTTGAAGTTATGGCCAAAGTGATGGTTCTAGCAAACCATAAACATCATATGGGATGTGTTTGAACCACTCACACACCTCAAATCACCCCAAAGCTCAGATTCACTCTTCAACCTCCATATGAACATGAAATGAACCTTATCATGCCAAAATCCATTCTAGTTCATTTCTGTCCAAACTACCACTTCTCACACCTCATATATATCACATATGAACTATCCAAACACTCATCATCAACCTGAAACATCAGAATCATCAAGCTCGATTCTCACTTGCTCCTACTGCAGATCGGGTACCACCAACTGCTCCAGGGGTTTTCAATTCATTCCAAGCATCCAGACACCTTCCATAAGGTCCATTGAAGCTATCCAGATCATCAAGCAACTTCTGTAACACCCCTATTGCAAAATTCAATTCTCAGGTGGCCGTTTTAGAAGGTAAGCTCTCTTGAACTTCAAACTCATACATACATGCATCATAAATGAAAATTGGTTTGCCATCATGTTTCTGCATATGTATGGATCATTAACCCTCAATCAATTGCAACTTATCATGCACACACACGATTTCAGATTGAAACTCAGAATTAGGGTTCTTCGTGTTCATCAGAAAATTGATAGCCTTAGAGTTAAAATAAATGCAATTAAATGATACCATTGTGTTCCTTATGAAAAATCGAGCAAGTTAGGCTATTCACTTGATCCAAACAATTCAGTTTTCAGAATTTTCAAATTCAATTTGGGGGTTGTGTTCTTGGCGCCAAATTTTGAAACTGAACTTAGGAACTTGATTCAAAATATATTTAATTCATTGCAAGAGATTAACAGACCACGCGCATGGTCTGGTTGGTTAAGTTTTTGAGTTGTGAGAGAGAGGGCGTGAGTTCAACACTCATGGGGGCCAAAACATTTTTTTATCACTATTTTCTTTCAATTTTTTACACAACTTTAATTAATTCATTGACCAATCAAATTAACTCATTTTTATTTCATTTCTTACACACCTCTTATTTAATATACATATTTTAACAATATCAAAAAAAATCACAAAAAAAAAAGATTTATTTAAATGTTTTTAATTAGGTTTAAAATGATACATTTTTAAGTGTTTTTAAATACTTTAAATATTGTTTTTTCATTTAATTTTTAACCTAATCACTTGTAAATACTTTTTGTGATCAAACCCTAATCATTTAGGTCTTAATTAAGCATTAAAACTTGTTTTAACTTAATTAAGTTTGTTTTCTTTCAAATTCAACTTGTTTTAAGACGAGCGATCGCGATTCTTTTTCAAAACGATAAACCACTTCTTTTTTAAATCCTTTTTGATTAATCAATCGATTTTCAAAATGAAGTGGGGCCTCTCGAATATTAGAGAGTGTAAGTCCCATTTCTTTTTTTCTTTTGTACAGTTTTTTTTAACAATAAAACTTCTTCAAAACAAAACATTTTCAAATCATTTTCAAATCATTTTCAAAACAACAAAACTTCAAATTATTCAAAACTTTTCAAATATACCATGGGCCTCCATGTAGGTATAAGTCCCGAGCCCTTGTAAATACCTGTTTACATAGCTTTGAATAAACTCAAGTGGACCTCTCCTCGAGAATAAGTCCCGAGCCCCGTGTATACAAATGGATCATGCTTACAGGTATATTTCCTTCATAAACTCCATTATATACACACACTTTGTCATATATATAATTGTTCATGTTTGTTCATACTTGTTCATGTTTGTTCATATGTGTGATATGTGTTCTTGTTCAACTTAGTACAACACTAGGTTCCCCATAGCCTCCTATTGGGCTTCGTGCAAAGAATCTCCCTAGTTTAGGTTAGGACATAGAGTATGGTTTCCCGGTGAAATCGCTCTAAGAGCTCAAACCAACTATACCATGCCTCCCCTTGGGCTTTGTACAAACGAGTGACCCTCCCATAGCCTCCTCTTGGGCTTACAATGCAAGGACCCTGGATTGTCCCTCCCATAGCCTCCTCTTGGGCTTACAATGCAAGGACCCTCGGATAGCCTCCTCTTGGGCTTCGTACAAGGACCCACGGGCTTCTTATAAGCATCCCCAATATCCAAATCAAATACCCTAGGAGATTAGACATTTATCATCTCTATGATAGGAGTATCTCTTCTATATCATCACAAACAATCAATCAATCAAACTTTTTTGCCACAAGGCTGGCTAATCAATCAAACCGTTTTGCCACCGTACTGGCTGATTAATCAAAGTTTTTGTCACAAGGCTGACTTCATTGAAACTTTTGCCACAAGGCTGGCTGATTAATCAAAACTTTTTGTCACAAAGCTGACTTCATTGAAAGTTTTTGCCACAAGGCTGGTTAAACAAACAAAAAACATCTTTATCATTCTAAGCGCCATAAGTGGCATGGCCGAGGGCTTATAATGAAAAGATTTTCAAACAAAAAACAAACAGATGTATGTGATGATATAGATTAGATACATCGAACATTTAGATGACATTTGTCTCTTTTCCTTTGCTTCCACTAGCATAAGTGGGAACTACGATTGCTCTGACTTTCTCAACATCCCTTTGAGAATACGTAGGCACAAGGTCGTATCCTTGGCGAGCAAAACTTCTCCCTCAAACCATTCAAACCTTAGCACCCGTAGACCCCGAGCTACAGATGCTCTGATTCCCTCTAGGGGATATGTATGCAGAGGATCGCGATGATCTTTGCGAGCATAATCAAACAAACACCTTAGGTCCCACCTATTTCACAACAGAACCTCCACTGTAACATGGAATGAAAAACAATAAAGAATCCTATAGAGTACTATAGATACGTTGGGTGCTAATACCTTCCCTTCGTATAACCAACCCTCTTACCCAAGATCTCTCCCCCACTTTTAGGTTATTGCAGCTTTTTTCCTTTTCCTCCTTTGGAAATAATAAAAAGTTTGGTCGAAACAAAGAAAAATCATTTTTTGAGCACTCGAGCCCAAAGAAGGCATCAGGTGTCTCATCCCACAAAAAAGAGGAACAAAACGATTTTTCGCCCGCGACACACGCGAGCTAACTGCATGAATAATTGTGAGAGATAACAGACGCCGGAACCTACTGTTCTGGTCGTCTTCTCCGAGCTTCCTCCGCCGGAGCTACGTCAAAACCACCCAGAGAAAAGCAAGGCCAGTACCATTCCACCCGTTTTTTTAACGTTGAGTTCAAATACGACATCCATTTCGCCTAACTCAACCTCCGTCATGCTAACAGAAACTATTTGCAATACCCTAACATGAACGAACCTCGTGAAATCGCAAGATAATGGCACCGAATCGATTCTTGAATACCAGAATACCAAGCACCATGAGAACAGACCAAATAAAGGTCCGACCTCAAATATGAAGAGCGAAAGGTATGTAGGAGCCAAGGTTTCCTGTCCCACCCCAATCTCACGGGTATGAAGTCTAGACACGGACAAGTGGTCCCTAATGGTCACTAGGA
Source organism: Vicia villosa (assembly GCF_029867415.1). NCBI lineage: Eukaryota > Viridiplantae > Streptophyta > Magnoliopsida > Fabales > Fabaceae > Vicia > Vicia villosa. Next base: position 85,699,325 of record NC_081181.1, on the reverse strand, counting down.
TCTACAGTTCCCATGGGGTACAAAGTGTTTGAGGCAGCAAGCGTGCCAGACACAGTGTTCCATGAAAGAACCTCGCCCAGTTGTGGTACCCCATGTCAATCTCAGCCATAGCAAGCGCTACGGGAGTCAACATGAGCATCCACGCTAATCCTATGTGTCACTTGGCCTGGGTAGTGGGCCTTTTACCTCATACAAACCCCCCACCTGCAAAACAGAACAGAAGACCCCAGGGAACACAAAATATAATCCATATGCATGATGTGCAAACAGAAATAAACATGATATGCAAGCAAAGAATAAGCATGCAAACATATATACAAGGTATAGACATAAAACAAGTAAACACCCAGTAAATAAACAAACAAACGCAGGCTAGGATCGACTCGCTAAGAATGGACCAGCAATAGGTCTAGCAACATCCCCAGCAGAGTCGCCAGCTGTCGCACACTCGCGAAAAAATGAACAGAGTCGCCACCAATATATTTATCCTATTAGGGAAAGGAATACCAGGAAACCTAACAAAGGGTAAGAACAAGGTCTTGCGACCAGAGAATCAAGGTACGGGAGTCGGTTACGCAAGGGGAAGGTATTAGCACCCCTCGCGCCCATCGTACTCGATGGTATCCACCTATGTTTGTTTTTATCTAAAGGGTGTGTACTATGTCTATGTCTATATGTGAATGCATGCAAAAGAAATACGGGGAAAAGAAGGAAATATTTACAAATGTGCTCGTTCAAGCCCCGCGACTTGATGCCTACGTATCCTTTTCAGGAATCAGAGCGTCGTAGTTCGGCTCAAGATTTTCTGTTTGTTTTTGTGTTTTTTAGTTGGGCGGAGTTAACGCTCGCGCTCTTGCACAAGGGGACAGCCTAGGATGCAATGGAGCGGAGATAACGGTGCCCTTAAGAAAAAGAGAGAAGAGAGAGTTTGAGTGTTTCGAGGAAATCCCTAAAGCAAGGGAAACTCGAGTTACTCTTTGGTTTGTGTTTTTTAGAAGTTGGGAACTTACGCCTGAATGGGACCCTTAAGCAAGGGAGATCCAAGCACTCGAACATTCCCTTAAGCAAGGGATGTTTCAAGGTTCCATTCCCTTTTTAAGAATTTTCCCTTTGATTATTAGTGTTTTAAGTATTTTCTTTGTATTTTTTATGGGATTTTAATCAAGTATTTATTAGATGTTTTAATGTTGGAAAGAAAAAGAATGAAAAGAGGGAATTAGTCCTAATTTCTACATCTATGTTATATTGATTCCTAAAAAGAAAAGCGAAATATTAAAAATATTCACACAAGGAAGGGAATTAAGATCTAACTACTCATGAAATTATATTCACAAAAATGAAGGAAATTATTCACAAAAACAATTGCATTTTTATTCATGGGAGACTAATTTGAATTATCGAAGAAACAACTATTTATTTGTTTGTAGTTTATTATGTGAAAAGAACTATTTATTAAAACTCAAAGAAAATTTGAATTAAAAACGATTAAAAGAAATTAAATTTCTAGAAAATCTAATTGGTAGGAAAAGGTTTTTTTGTTGTTGTTTTTATTTAAGAAAATCAATTAGCAAGTAAAAAGGAATAAAAGAAAAAGTCTACTCTTATTTGTTTTTTTCATTAAAAGCAGGAGGGTGTATAAGCATTTTCATGTGGACTGGAGATTAGTTAAAGCAAGAACGGGCCTGATTTAGGGGGGTGGGGAGAGCACAAACGCAATAAAGCCCAAGAATCATGCCTGGTGCATCAGCAAGGCAAGGGGTGCGATTCAGAAAGGTCGCAGGGCCCAATGGATCCACGGCCCAAACACCAACACTCCTATTTTATTACTTTATTCTTCAACATGTTATTGTAACGTGACACAAAAAAAAAAAAAAAACCCCAAGCAAATATCAATTGGTCACATTTTCTTTAAATGATAATAAGACAAAAACGAACTTAAGCCAATCATAACACGCCACGACATCCTTCAAGCATTGAGTACAGGACAAAAAGCCAAATGCATGGAAATATGGACCAATAAATGGTTGCCACGCGAGCTAACTGCATGAATAATAGTGAGAGATAACAGACGCCGGAACCTACTGTTCCGGTCGTCTTCTCCGAGCTTCCTCCGCCGGAGCTACGTCAAAACCACCCAGAGAAAAGCAAGGCCAGTACCATTCCACCCGTTTTTTTAACGTTGAGTTCAAATACGGCATCCATTTCGCCTAACTCAACCTCCGTCATGCTCACAGAAACTATTTGCAATACCCTAACATGAACGAACCTCATGAAATCGCAAGATAATGGCACCGAATCGATTCTTATGCTACATACAGCTCAACTACGTGACTCAAACAAACAGGTTCTAACGCACAATCCGAATTAAGTTCCAAAATTATAATATTGAGGGCGTATGCACATGCACTACAATGCTCCTACCATATCATTACTACGCCAAAGAAGGTCAGCAACGTTTACCTGAGCGATTCTTGGATCAATATACTGAGAGGAGCCTGCGATCTTGGATCTTGAAGATGACTCAGAGCACAACTTCAGAAAGCTTCGTAGCGACCTTGAAATAGACTTGAATCCAGAACTCAGGTCGTATCCTTGAAGTTTGATGAAGATTGGACTTGTTTTTTAGAAGACACGATGATGATGAGAGTGCATTCAAGTGGTGACAATCCCCATTGATGAGTGACGATGAAGGTGGCTATTGTGGTGGTTGAGTAGTTTGTTGTGGTGATGAGTTGAAGCTGGTGGTTAGAGTTTGCTACAAAGGTGTAACAAACTTCTCATGGAAAGAGGGAGAGAGAGTGGCGAGAGGGAAAGAGAGAGAGAGAGAGAGGGAAAGGGAGAGAGAGAGAGAGAGAGAGAGAGAGAGAGAGGGGGAGAGAGAGAGAGAGAGAGAGAGGAAGTATAGTGATATAGTGAAGAGTGGAAGTGTCATGATTGGCTGCATGAAATTTCTTATATAGGGCCAATGATTGGTTCATAATCACAATCCTTGAGTGTGGGACTTGGAGTGGATTAGCAGCAATACAACTTTCCATTTTTCCAATGTGGGACTTGCATAAGGTGTGCATGGTTGTAGTTGTTTTCTCTTGCATGGCTTGCTTGCATGGAACATTATGGCAATGGCTCAGTACTGAAACAGTTTCAAGTTGCTCACTTTGGACATTTATATCTCAAGCCATGTGCGGTCAAATGATGCGAGAATGGTATCATAGCAAAGAGGGCATGGGATAGAACAAGATTGGTGTTGAAGATATCTCAAGATAAGGCTTAGAAGTATGAGAAAAGTAGCCTTGAACTCATGCAATCACCACTGCACACGCCCAGCAAGATGCTGTCCCATGCATATGGCCAGATTGTGACTCTGTGAGGGTGGTACTTTGAGCCTCTCTATCTCGATCAATACATGTCCAAAATCAGTGATACTGGTCTCAATGGATAGAGGGCATGGCAAAGAATAGTTTAGAATCAGGCTTGTTTAAGATAGAGACTTGTGGAGGAAGAAAGAGGCCTTGACATTTGGCCCACCACGTGTTTGCTGAAATGTGTTGCGTGCCAAGAATTCTGTGTCATGGCTGCCTGCAGAATTTGGTCAGGGTTGGGGCACCACTTTGAAGGCTTGTATCTCATTCAATATTTGTCCAATTGTCCCAATTCTTGTTTCAATGGATAGAGGAGATGGCAAAGAAGAGATTGATACCAAGTTTGCATTCATAGCACTTCTGTAGAGCTCTAAAAATGGCTGGAGATTTGGCATGCCATGTGTTTGTTAAAATGCCAGGTCATGACCTGCCTTGTGACCTGGATTGTGCCCTGATTTAAATGAGTTTTCAGAAGCTTCACACCACTTTAACTCTTCATGCAAGCTTCAAATGAAAAAGTGTCCAACTACAAAGTTGTTCTCTTCCATGAGAGGAACAACTTTGATGTTGGAATTTTCCTCAAAAAATGCCATTTGCCACGTGTAATTCAGTGCTGAAGTGGACTGCTCATCAAGATTTAAAGTTCCAAAAATTTTCTAAGTGTTGGAATTTTGTCTTTTTGCTATTTTGGCAACTTTTTGTCGAACTCCCGATTTTATCCATTCTTTGACTTTTCTTGCCCGATTTTCCACCAAAAGTCAATATTTGAATAATTCTTCTGATTTCAACCCAAAAGTCAACTGTTCTGATTTTTCCGACTATTGATGAAATTCCCGATTAAATCTCCTCCAATCAAATCCAGTCAAACAAACACATCCACGTAGTCAGTATGAAAAACCTCTCACACGCAGAAACCATTCCTGATTGAATATTGACCAGAAAGTCAATTGGTTGACTTTGGTCAAAGAAAACCCTGATTTAGGAGATCAGATGATCTGCAAGCTTGTACTCTTCAACCAATGCCTTGAATTGAAACTGAGAAAGACCATAGTCCAGGAGAACTTCAGATGAACATGTAGCCACACGATTACACCTCAGCTTTCTTATCTTCTGATCAAAACCTCTCTGCAAATAGGGCTTTTCCTTGCTATTTCCTGATTGATACCAATGACATGAATGCATGGATATGGGTCATGACCTAAATGATGTATGCTATGAATTATGGGCCAGATAACTAAGGGTAGGACAAATTTGGGGTATGACAGCTGCCCCTATTTAATCGTCTTAGACCTGAAAGTGAGATTGGCGCTAGCCTTTCGAACATTCGAGGTAAAAGATGATTAAATACCAAAATATCAAAAATTTGTCCTGAAATGATGGTGGGAGTCGTTATTCTGTTTTTGTTTTGATATCTGCTGGGGAGAGAGAATTTTTGTTTTTCTAGCGGAGGGATTTATGGTAAGGGGTTGAAATGGGGTAGCTTGTAACGTGGTAGTGGTGCCAATACAGGGTTTTCCAGGAGGATGGTGGTATGAAACAATGATTGAAAGGAAGGGATCTCGTGCGATCTACGACTCAACATCGGGAGAAGACCTCGTACGATCTTCAAGACAGAAAGGAAATAGACCTCGTACGATCTACGACTCAACATCAGGAAAAGACCTCGTACGATCTTCAAGACAGAAAGGAAATAGACCTCGTACGATCTACGACTCAACATCATGAGAAGACCTCGCACGATCTTCAAAACTAAAAGGAAAAGATCTCGTGCGACCTATGACTCAACATCGGGAGAAGACCTCGTACGATCCTCAAGACAGAAAGGAAATAGACCTCGTACGATCTACGACTCAACATCGGGAGAAGACCTCGTACGATCCTCAAGACAGAAAGGAAATAGACCTCGTACGATCTACGACTCAACATCAGGAAAAGACCTCGTACGATCCTCAAGACAGAAAGGAAATAGACCTCGTACGATCTACGACTCAACATCGGGAGAAGACCTCGTACGATCCTCAAGACAGAAAGGAAATAGACCTCGTACGATCTACGACTCAACATCAAGAAAAGACCTCGTACGATCCTCAAGACGAAAGCGTTTTTCAAAAGCGATGCTGTAGGGGGGTTGAATGAGAGCGCTTTTTAGTCAAAAGCGCTGGTATAGACCAGCCTATGAGAGCGCTTTCCAGAAGCGCTTTAGTAGCCTTTATTACTAAAGTTAAAACCAAAAACACGCTTCTCACCGGTTACTGTTTCTCACTTTCTCTCTTTTGTTTTCTGTTCTCTGCACGCGAAATTAAAACCCTCACTGAATCTTTATCATCCTCCATCGCCCCTCCGTCCACCACCATCGGTGCCATCCACCACTGTAACACTCCATTTATTTTCATAATTTAATTTAATTAGATTAATTGAATTATGAGGAATTAAGCAATTGGGCTTGAGTTGTGGTTAGTAAGGGAGGGGGTGCATTGGTAGGCCCTATTACTAATTAAAATAATTTTATTTTATTCTTAATAAAATAGAAGGAGTGGTAGAATAGAGAAGGTTACAGTATTGGGAAAAGAAGTCTGAACGTGAAAAGAGAAGAGGAACGGAGAAGTGCGACCGAGGAAGAACGAAGAATCAACCTTCAGGTAAGGGGGGACTCTTCCGTTTATCTTCTATTATGGGATTATAGATAGTATGATAGAAATGATCGTGTTATTCGCATCAATTGGGTTGTGCTTAGGTTGTAGAAATGTTAGGTTTTGGGAGGATTGATGCATAATGATTATATTGATCATGTATTGGTGATAATTGGATGGTTGAATGTATTATAAATGTGTTATAATGTGTGTTATTTCACTGTATGCGAAATCTGGTTGGAATGAGATTTGTTTGGTAGTGATTCGGTGAAAGAGGGACGAAATCGCAGGCTGTTTTCTGCTATTCGGAGCGCTGGAATTCGCCAGTTGGCGCCGCGTCCAGGAGTTGGCGCCGCGAACTGCTTGGCAGAAGGCCAGGGAGTTTTGTTGTGTTCAGTACGCGCCGCGAACATATGACCGCGCCGCGAGGGCGTAGTTTTTATTCGTTCCGCGCCGCGAACCTTTGTTTGCGCCGCGAAGGCGTTGTTCCTATTCGTTCCGCGCCGCGAACCGGGTATGGCGCCGCGTGCTGTTAGTTGTTGCGACTGTCCATTTTGAAAAGTCTTAAAGAGGTGTAACTTTTAAACCGTAAACCGGATTTTGGTGCCGTTTCGAGTACAGTGAAGCTAATAAAATAATTTATATACTCAAATGGTGTTTTGAGTTGTGGCTCGAATTATTTTTAAAACACCCGATCTTATTTGTTTGTGGCGGGATATGTTTATAGGTACACTAATGAATGTCTTACCTGTATTATGTTGTGGTTATAACTGGTGTTTATTATACATGTATTGTTGGTATGAAATATGTGTTTTATTGATGATTATGACATTGATCGATGTATGTGGGTGATGAGCATGTTATGGTTGATGCATGCATTCATAATCATTATGTGGCTGGTCCTTGACGATGGTGGATCAGTGGTAGCTAATTCCCATTGTGTGGAATTAGTGAGTGGGTGTTGCCGTATCCTTGACGATGGTGGGTCGGTGAGTTGGGTTATCCCAGATTTTGGTACCACATGCATGTAGTTGCATTGCATTAGGCTGTTTTGCTATTATAACATGAATGGAAGATTGTCCAATGTTATAATATGTGTTAATTTGGTTGTTTGCTTACTGATTGTATGGTTTGAATCTGATCATAACTGTAATTGGGTGAATTGCATGTGAAATGATATTTTATTATCTATATCTTATAACATTAGTTAAATGTGAATGAGACTCACCCTTACTGTTGTTATTTTTCAGATTGAGGAGTAGCTCTCGTACTTGGTGAGGATTAGCTCGTCAAGTAGTGTTAGAGTCAGTTGGGTCCGTGTCATGCTCTGGTCGTGTAACACTAGGGGCGTCGTTTAGAATTATTTGCTGAACTTTTATTTTGGATGGATTTGTATGTTGACGCTCTAAGTCTGTGACTTGGCTGTTTGTTATTCAGATGTTAAAGATAATTCCGCTGTGTTAACATGATGAATCTGAATAAATTTGGTTGACGTTCTCCTTTATGGCATGACATGAGTATTATTGTTTAATTATTTGGAAGTTGTAATGCCCTTTTTCATGTTTACTCTGATTATTATTTATTATTTATGCGGGGTATTAGAAGGGTGTTACAATAGTGGTATCAGAGCATTGTCGGTCGTTTGAGTCAGAGTCTTAGTGTCGGTTAATCCCTCGTATGCGATTAGTGTAAGGTTGACACTGTCGATACTTCTTGTTCTAATAGATATTGTTTGATATTTAGCAGAACAATGGCTGGAAGAGGAGGAAGAAATGATGATGCTATCGCTGAGGCTCTGGGCATGATTGCTGGTGTGCTGGGAGGGAATGCCAATGGAGCTGGAATTGGTGCTGACAGGCAGCTGAATAGTTTCCAGAGGAACAACCCTCCGTTGTTCAAAGGCACTCACGATCCCGAAGGCGCCCAGAAGTGGCTGAAAGAGATTGAAAGGATCTTCCGGGTGATTGATTGTGACGAAAATCTGAAGGTGAGATATGGGACTCACATGCTGTCTGAAGAAGCCGATGATTGGTGGATGGCTAGTAGGGACGAACTGCAAGCTGCAGGAGTTGCAATCACTTGGGCTGTGTTCAAGAGAGAATTCTTGCGGAGGTACTTTCCTGAGGATGTTAGAGGCAGGAAAGAGATTGAATTTTTGGAGCTGACACAAGGTAACATGACTGTGCCAGAGTATGCGTCCAAGTTTGTGGAGCTAGCAAAGTATTATGTCCACTACAATAATGATGAGGCTAGTGAATTCTCGAAGTGTGTTAAGTTTGAGAATGGTCTCCGCGATGAGATTAAACAGGGTATCAGATACCAGAGGATTCGCAGGTTTGTCGATTTGGTTGACTGCAGCCGAATCTTTGAAGAGGACAATATTAAACTGAAGTCGTCGCACTCTCGCGAGTTAGTCGACAGGAAAGGGAAAAAGCATATGGATCGTGGTAAGCCGTATGGTAAGGGTAACCAGAAGGCTGGAGGCTGGAAGAAGCCTAGTGGGGGAGACTCTAGTGCCCCTATTAAGTGCTTCAAGTGTGGAGAACCTGGACATCGCATTCACGATTGCAAGAGTGAGGAAAAGAAGTGCTATAGATGTGGAAAGGCGGGTCACATTGCTATTGAGTGCAAAGGGAACACTGTAACTTGTTTCAACTGCGGGGAAGAAGGACATATCAGTCCTAAGTGTCCTAAGCCGAGGAAGAATCAAGCTGGTGGTAAGGTGTTCGCCTTATCTGGTTCAGAGACTACTCCAGATGATCGGTTGATTAAAGGTACGTGTTTTATCCATGGCACTCCTTTAATTGCAATAATAGATACTGGGGCAACTCACTCGTTTATTTCATTGGATTGTGCTAAACGACTGAATTTGGAAATATCTGAGATTAATGGAAGTATGGTCATTGACACTCCTGCGTCGGGTTCAGTGACTACTTCGTTCGCTTGTTTGAACTGTCCAATTGATATTTTTGGTAGAGAATTCGGAATGGACTTAGTGTGCCTTCCGTTGGAACAACTTGATGTTATATTGGGTATGAATTGGTTGCAATTTAATCGGGTTCATATCAACTGTTTCACGAAAACGGTTATTTTCCCTGAAGATGTCATTGTTGAGGACTTAGAGATGACGGCTAGACAAGTGGATGAAGCAATGAAGGACGGGGCTGTCGTGTTCATGTTGATTGCGTCCATGGAAGTGAAAAAGAAAGCGGTGAGTAGTGACTTACCGGTAGTATGTGAATTTCCAGAAGTCTTTCCGGAAGATGTAAGAGAATTGCCGCCAGAGAGGGAAGTAGAATTTGCTATTGAACTAATTCCTGGAACTAATCCTGTGTCGATGGCACCTTATCGTATGTCGGCATTGGAATTGAATGAGTTGAAGAATCAATTGGAAGATTTACTTGAGAAGAAATTTATTCGTCCTAGTGTCTCACCGTGGGGTGCACCGGTGTTACTAGTGAAGAAGAAAGAAGGTTCAATGAGGTTGTGTGTGGATTACAGACAACTCAACAAGGTTACTATCAAGAATCGGTATCCCTTGCCGAGGATTGATGACTTGATGGATCAACTAGTTGGGGCATGTGTGTTCAGCAAAATTGACTTGAGGTCGGGATATCATCAGATTCGGGTGAAGACGGACGATATTCAGAAAACAGCATTTAGAACGAGGTATGGTCATTACGAATATACAGTGATGCCATTTGGAGTAACCAATGCGCCGGGGGTTTTCATGGAGTATATGAATAGAATCTTCCATCCTTTTCTGGATCAGTTCGTAGTAGTATTTATTGATGATATTTTAATATATTCTAAGAACGAAAAAGAGCATGCGGATCATCTTAGAGTGGTATTGGAACTATTGAAGGAAAAGAGACTTTATGCAAAACTGTCAAAGTGTGAGTTCTGGTTAAACGAAGTGAGCTTTCTTGGGCATGTAATTTCTAAGGATGGTATTGCCGTTGACCCAACGAAAGTAGAAGCAGTGTCTCAGTGGGAAGCTCCGAGGTCAGTTTCCGAAATCCGTAGTTTCCTTGGTCTGGCGGGTTACTATAGAAAGTTCATTGAAGGTTTTTCAAAGTTAGCATTACCGTTAACTAAGTTGACTAGGAAGGGTCAAGCGTTTGTTTGGGATTCGAAATGTGAAGAAGGATTCCAAGAGTTGAAGAAGAGGTTGACTAGTGCGCCGATCTTGATTTTGCCGAATCCGGCGGAATCTTTTGTTGTGTATTGTGATGCTTCGTTGTCAGGATTAGGAGGTGTACTGATGCAGAATCAACAGGTAGTCGCTTATGCGTCGAGACAACTCAAGGTGCATGAGAGAAACTATCCGACTCATGACTTAGAGTTAGCAGCAGTGGTATTTGTGTTGAAGTTGTGGAGGCATTACCTATATGGTTCGAGGTTTGAAGTATTTAGTGATCACAAGAGTTTGAAGTACCTCTTTGACCAAAAAGAGTTGAATATGAGACAAAGAAGATGGTTATAATTTCTCAAGGATTATGATTTTGAACTGAATTACCATCCGGGTAAAGCAAATGTTGTTGCCGATGCATTGAGTAGGAAGTCCTTGCATATATCTATGCTTATGGTGAGAGAATTGGATTTAATTGAGCAATTCCGAGATTTGAGTTTAGTATGTGAAGACACTCCTACCAGTGTTAAATTGGGTATGCTGAAGCTGACTAGTAGTATTCTGGAGGAAATCCGAGAAGGTCAGAAGACTGATGTAGAGTTGGTTGATAAGTTGGCTCTGATTAATCAAGATAAAGGAGGTGAATTCAGAATCGACGAGAATGGTATAATGAGGTTTGGTAATCGTGTTTGTGTTCCTGATGTTGCCGAATTGAGGAAGAGTATTCTTGAAGAAGGACATCGTAGCGGATTGAGTATTCATCCTGGTGCTACCAAGATGTATCATGACTTAAAGAAGCTGTTTTGGTGGCCTGGAATGAAAAAGGAAATAGCTGAATTTGTTTATGCTTGTCTGACTTGCCAGAAGTCGAAGATTGAGCATCAGAAACCGTATGGAGCTATGCAACCGTTATTTATTCCAGAATGGAAGTGGGATAGTATATCTATGGATTTTGTTTCAGGTTTGCCGAGGACGGTGAAGAATTGTGAAGCTATTTGGGTTATCGTAGACAGGTTGACAAAGTCTGCTCACTTTATACCAATGAGAATGGATTACCCAATGGAGAAGCTGGCTCAATTGTATATTGACAGGATAGTGAGTTTACATGGTATTCCTTCGAGTATCGTGTCGGATAGAGATCCAAGGTTTACATCCAGATTCTGGGAAGGTTTGCAGAGGGCTTTGGGTACTAAGCTGAGATTGAGTTCTGCTTATCATCCGCAGACGGATGGACAGACGGAAAGAACTATTCAATCACTAGAAGATTTGTTGCGTGCTTGTGTGTTGGAAAGAGGCGGTGCTTGGGATAGTTATCTACCCTTGATCGAACTTACTTACAATAATAGTTTTCACTCGAGTATTGGTATGGCTCCGTTTGAAGCTTTGTATGGTCGGAGGTGTAGAACGCCTTTATGTTGGTATGAATCTGGCGAAAGTGCCGTGATTGGACCGGAAATTGTTCAGGAGACAACAGAAAGGATCAAGATGATTCAGGAGAAGATGAAGACTTCTCAGAGTCGTCAGAAGAGTTATCATGATAAAAGAAGGAGGACACTTGAATTTCAAGCAGGAGATCATGTGTTCTTGAGGGTGACCCCCACAACTGGTGTTGGTAGAGCACTGAAATCAAGGAAGTTGACTCCGCGATTCATTGGTCCGTTCCAGATTACGGAGAGGGTGGGAGAAGTGGCGTATCGTATTGCGTTGCCACCGACGCTTGCGAATCTGCATGATGTATTCCACGTATCACAGTTGAGGAAATACATTGCTGATCCATCTCATGTGATCCAAGTCGATGATGTACAGGTAAAGGACAATCTGACAGTTGAAACTTTGCCTATGAGGATTGAAGACCGAAGGCTGAAACAATTGCGTGGCAAGGAGATAGCACTGGTCAAAGTAGCTTGGGGAGGACCAGCAGGTGGGAATGTGACTTGGGAATTGGAGAGTCAGATGAAGGATTCCTATCCAGAGTTATTTGCCTAAGGTATGTTTTCGAGGACGAAAACTATTTAGTGGGGGAGAGTTGTAACACTCCATTTATTTTCATAATTTAATTTAATTAGATTAATTGAATTATGAGGAATTAAGCAATTGGGCTTGAGTTGTGGTTAGTAAGGGAGGGGGTGCATTGGTAGGCCCTATTACTAATTAAAATAATTTTATTTTATTCTTAATAAAATAGAAGGAGTGGTAGAATAGAGAAGGTTACAGTATTGGGAAAAGAAGTCTGAACGTGAAAAGAGAAGAGGAACGGAGAAGTGCGACCGAGGAAGAACGAAGAATCAACCTTCAGGTAAGGGGGGACTCTTCCGTTTATCTTCTATTATGGGATTATAGATAGTATGATAGAAATGATCGTGTTATTCGCATCAATTGGGTTGTGCATAGGTTGTAGAAATGTTAGGTTTTGGGAGGATTGATGCATAATGATTATATTGATCATGTATTGGTGATAATTGGATGGTTGAATGTATTATAAATGTGTTATAATGTGTGTTATTTCACTGTATGCGAAATCTGGTTGGAATGAGATTTGTTTGGTAGTGATTCAGTGAAAGAGGGACGAAATCGCAGGCTGTTTTCTGCTATTCGGAGCGCTGGAATTCGCCAGTTGGCGCCGCGTCCAGGAGTTGGCGCCGCGAACTGCTTGGCAGAAGGCCAGGGAGTTTTGTTGTGTTCAGTACGCGCCGCGAACATATGACCGCGCCGCGAGGGCGTAGTTTTTATTCGTTCCGCGCCGCGAACCTTTGTTTGCGCCGCGAAGGCGTTGTTCCTATTCGTTCCGCGCCGCGAACCGGGTATGGCGCCGCGTGCTGTTAGTTGTTGCGACTGTCCATTTTGAAAAGTCTTAAAGAGGTGTAACTTTTAAACCGTAAACCGGATTTTGGTGCCGTTTCGAGTACAGTGAAGCTAATAAAATAATTTATATACTCAAATGGTGTTTTGAGTTGTGGCTCGAATTATTTTTAAAACACCCGATCTTATTTGTTTGTGGCGGGATATGTTTATAGGTACACTAATGAATGTCTTACCTGTATGATGTTGTGGTTATAACTGGTGTTTATTATACATGTATTGTTGGTATGAAATATGTGTTTTATTGATGATTATGACATTGATCGATGTATGTGGGTGATGAGCATGTTATGGTTGATGCATGCATTCATAATCATTATGTGGCTGGTCCTTGACGATGGTGGATCAGTGGTAGCTAATTCCCATTGTGTGGAATTAGTGAGTGGGTGTTGCCGTATCCTTGACGATGGTGGGTCGGTGAGTTGGGTTATCCCAGATTTTGGTACCACATGCATGTAGTTGCATTGCATTAGGCTGTTTTGCTATTATAACATGAATGGAAGATTGTCCAATGTTATAATATGTGTTAATTTGGTTGTTTGCTTACTGATTGTATGGTTTGAATCTGATCATAACTGTAATTGGGTGAATTGCATGTGAAATGATATTTTATTATCTATATCTTATAACATTAGTTAAATGTGAATGAGACTCACCCTTACTGTTGTTATTTTTCAGATTGAGGAGTAGCTCTCGTACTTGGTGAGGATTAGCTCGTCAAGTAGTGTTAGAGTCAGTTGGGTCCGTGTCATGCTCTGGTCGTGTAACACTGGGGGCGTCGTTTAGAATTATTTGCTGAACTTTTATTTTGGATGGATTTGTATGTTGACGCTCTAAGTCTGTGACTTGGCTGTTTGTTATTCAGATGTTAAAGATAATTCCGCTGTGTTAACATGATGAATCTGAATAAATTTGGTTGACGTTCTCCTTTATGGCATGACATGAGTATTATTGTTTAATTATTTGGAAGTTGTAATGCCCTTTTTCATGTTTACTCTGATTATTATTTATTATTTATGCGGGGTATTAGAAGGGTGTTACAACCACCGTCGGCGTCCCTCCGTCTACACTCGTTTTCTCCTCCGTCTTCAGCCAGAACCTCACCGCCGGTGAGTTTTAGGGTTCATTTTCTTTTGTTATTTTTCTGGGTTTAGTTTTGAGGGTTTATTTTTCTGGGTTTATTTTTCTGTGAATGATTTATGGGTTTAGTTTTAAGGGTTTCAACTAAGGGATGTTGTTTTTCTTTACCTTGCACAGTTGCACTGCAATTTGAGAATGAAGCATATTACATGTTTGATTAAATGTCTTTAGAGTGTATTGTTGAGTTTGAATGATATTGTGTTTCTCTTTGAGTTTTGGTTTTGGTTCATGTTCATGGTTGCCCGAGTTCGTTGTGTAAGACATGTTTGAAGTGAACTTAAGTATGTGTTAATAGGTTGGTGTAGTGGCTTCTCTTTGAATTTTCCTTTTTTTCATTGTTTGCTTTCAAAAATACAAAATTTTATTTAGGGTTAAAGTTAATATTATTGGGGCTTTTTTAATTTATCAGTGATTTAGGTTTTATCGATGTGATTTAGAGTATTGAAGACAAAGTTTGTTAGGTTTTTATCAGTGATTTAGAGTATTGAAGACATGTATCAAGTAAGTAGAAGATGTTATTGATAATGAGACCTACAAGGGATATCTGTTTCATCAACTTTTACATGATTCAAGATTTTCTATATGTAGTTAGTAATAATCACGTTTTTCTATTGTAGGTTGAGCTTCAAACAGTGGATGGACTGGTAAAGGATAGAACACAATGTGCCCCTGCCGATTATGTTCCACTGAATATGAATCAAGTAATTGTACCCCGAAGTCTTCTGTGGCAGGATCCTTCGGGGTACAGTTACTTGATTCATATTCTGTGACACAATACAACTTGGATAGAAATGAGGCGATGCAGGTTAAGTCCAACAAAACCTTCAAATTTCTAGTCCAACAACCCCTTCTCATTATTGCAACATTTATTGATTGAGTAAACATACACCCCTAGCTTACACCAACACCGTAATTTTCTACATACAAGGTATACAATTCATTTTTTATTAATTTATTCTATCTTAATTTCTGTGCACAAGTATCTATCTGTGTTAAAATTCAACTTTTATTTGTGTCTAATTTTTCCTGTCAATTGGTTGTGAACTTTACATTAATTGTTGTTGCAGAGAAACTTCTTATATTGCTAAGAGATAGTAGAAAGCTCACAAGGATACTGGGCTCTTTTGATCAATTTGGTAACAACTTCTCAAATTCTGTAATTGTTTGACATGCTGTTGGTTGAGTTTCTAATAATGTTCCTATCAATAACATGTAGCTAATGTTGTTCTTGAGGGTGTCTGTGACAGGATTATTGTTAGTGATCTATATTGCTTTATCCCTCTGGGCTATATGACGTGGCTGTGTTAAATTTAAGGTAAACTTTATGTACAAAATTTGTTGAACTAATTTACAATAAATGATATTCCATTCCATGTATTCAAGTTAGATATATAAAGTCCTAAATATTAATAAATTAATTTGTATTTATTGATATATTTAATTTGATTATTCTTTTTACACGATATATATATATATATATATATATATATATATATATACACTCGTTCTACTCTTTACCTTCTTATTTTAGAGCCTTTATATAATAATAATCTTATTTTGATTATATTATTTTTATTTTGCAGATTGTGAAAATTTTCAGTCATTTGAAGATGTTCAGACTTTGCAGGACTAGGACCGATTTAGTTGATTTAGTTGTTTAGGGATGATTTTCTTATTGTTATAATGTCATGTGAATTGGTTTAGTTGTTTTCATGTTAGAAATATGTGAATCGGTGTATATATATTTTGGATTAATTACAATGGTATAATTATAATGCATGTTTAATATATAATCGAAATCGCTTCTTTGTTGAAATAATGAGATTACTGAAATAATGGGATTACGATTGTAAATTATAGGTTTATGGGATAACAATGGTAAATTACAGGTTCATGAAAGAATGCTGCCATAAATGCAGGTTTAGAAATTATAAAAATAATAGGTTTATAAAAAAAAAGCATAAAAAATAAAATAAAAACGCAACCTACGAAAGCACTTTTGGAAAAGTGCTCTTATAGGGGGGCTATCAGAGCGCTTTTTCCAGAAAAAGCGCTCTAATAGGGGGGGATACCAGAGCGCTTTTTCCAGAAAAGCGCTCTTATAGGGGGGGTCTACCAGAGCGCTTTTAGAAGCGCTTTTGTTACCTACGCCAGCGCTGGCTTTCACAGCGCTTTAAAGCGCTTTTAAAGTCCAAAATAAGCGCTTTCATAGGCCTTCCGTGTTGTAGTGGTACGATTCAATTATCATATAATCAATCAAATAAGTATGTTTTTGCAAATTTATCATTTTATATTTCTCCTTTACTTCTACTTTGACACTAAAAAATGAAATCCGTCTATAATAAAATATGAAATCAAATATTACACCGTCTATAATATTCACGGTATTTATACTGTGAACAATATTTTTCTATTAAAATAATATTATATAAAAAAATTAATTTTTTAAAAAATATTTATTTTTAAAATTTATTTTATAACATAAATATAAGGATGCGTCATTAGCCACTACCCAATTATATTAACAACAAAAATGTACGTCATTAACAACTTATTTTACTTATAATTTATTAACCACTTTCACTACTTCATCAACCAATAAATTATATACTATTAACCATGTTCCGAAACTAAATTATAAATGTATTAATCAACTTTTACACTTTATTAACCAACTTTATATTATTATTTAACATTTTTTATGTTTGAGAACTCATTAACCAAGTTATGAACTTTATTAACCAATTTTATACATAATATTAACCATTGTTTATTAGGTAAGATTTAATATATGATGTTACATCACTCGATAACCAAATTTTGAATTTAATTAACCAAATTTTGATATTTCATCGACCAAAATACTTTTAAAAAATTAAATAGAAAAAATAGATCAAAAAGTTAAAATAATAAAATAAACATTGCTCACATATTTGTAAAGAATGTATTGGATGTAGGTGTATGAATATGGTGTCACATGATATTATTTCTCAATTTAAATTTATAGCTCATATAAAAGAATCTTTAACACTCTTTAAAAGATTTAAGTGTAAATCAATCACTTAATTAATTTTGGAAAAATACATATTTTATCCTATATATGTTAATTTCGGGGTATTATTTAGTCTCTTAATTTTAAAAAGTTTCATATTAGTCTCTTAACTATTTAAAACGTATCATGTTGGTCCTTTTCGTCTAATTAACGACGGAAAAACTAAAATATCAATTGTTAAATCAGTCGTTAATATTAAAAAAAAAGTAAAACAATACTTTTTTAAAAATAAAAAAAAACTAAAACAATATTTTTAAGATGTAAGGAACCAATATAAATATTTTTAAAATTAAAGGACCAAAATAAACACTAAGATTAACATCCAAAAACAAAAAATAAAAAAATATTTTAGCATTAATTTTTAAAATCGACAACAAAGTGACGCTAACATTTGCAAAGCACAACAATTTTAAAATTTTAAATTTTCATATAAAAAATAATAATTTTTGCTTTTAACAAAATTGATTGTATAGTTGTTAATACGTCATTTTTTTATTAAGTTCTTTAACATATAACTTGGTACTTTATGTAAAAATATTAAATATTTTTTTAGAGAGTGACAAAATGGGTTAGGCGGCATATCTATTTTGTGCATATATATTTTTTTAGACATATTAAAATTTTATTTTTGCATTTGTTAATATGATCGTTTTTTAATTTTTAGCGAACTTTTATGAGTGCAAATATGAAAATTTGCAATTTAAAATGTACAATGTCTACGAATTTGCCCATTGCAATTATAATTTTACAGTACGGAATAAAGTTTTAAGTTCGTATCTTAAATAAGGATGGCAACGGGTCGCGTCGAGTGCGGATTTCATACTACTCAAATCCACACCCAAAAACGGCACCCGAATCCAAACTTAAACCTAATTGTTATTCGGATTGCAAAATTACACTCACGCACACATCCGTTGGGTTCGGGTTTTTTCACCCAAACCCACAACAAAATACATAAAATATATTTTTCCTACAACTTTACAATATATATATATATATATATATATATATATATATATATATATATATATATATATATATATATATATATATATATATATATATATATATATATATATAGGACGTATCAATTGAGAACTTTGTTTATAATAAGAACTGAGAACTTTTAATAATAACTATTGTATTTGAATTAATGGCTCAGATTTACCTTATTTATAGGCAAAATTATACTTAGGGTTCTTTAAGTTATTTTATTATAACAAGTTGGTCCTTTATTTTATTTTTTGCTATAAGTTAGTCCTTTATGTTAACTAATGTATGCATCGTTGACCTTTTTTCTGTTTTATTAATTTTATTTTATTTCGTTTTTAACTTTTAAAATTCATATTAAACTCATTGTTCGTCCAAAAATTATGAAAAAATTCCTAAAAATATTTCTTCTCATTTTACACTTTGTGTAATTTTCTGAGAATTTTATTTTCTGTTTTATTATTTTTATTTAATTTATTTCTTTTATGTGCATTTTAATTAGTTTAAAAATATTTTTATGCTCTAAAAAATTCTGAAAATTTTATTATAGGATTCAATGATGGTCTCTAACGTATGTTAAGTGATACATCAACATCATTAGTGTCACTTCGGTTTTTTTTGGAACGAAGATTATGAAAAAGGTTAACTGTGCAGACGTTAGTTAACATAAAGGACCAACTTGTAGCGAAAAAAACATCAAGGACCAACTTGTTACAATAAAATAACTTAAAGGACCCTGGGTATAATTTTGCCTATTTTATAATATTTAATGAATGTTTAAGTGAACAAGATATTCATGTAATATGTATTTATAAAATATAAGGTAAATCTTAGCCATTAATTTAAATCCAATGATTATTATTAAAGTTCTCAGTTCTCATTATAGCCAAAGTTCTCAGTTCTCATTATATAAACGAATGTAATTTCGGATTTCAGGTGCAAATTTTATACTATTTAAATTCGCACTCGAACTCGAATCCAAACTCAATCAACTCGAATTTTCACCCGTTGACTCAGATTAGAGTGCAGGTGGCCCCGCGTGTGCGAGTCTGCTTATCATCCCTAATCTTTAACAAGGTCGATCTACTTTTTTTTTTTGACGGGAAAACAAACTCATTCAATAGATGAAAAATGAAAGGTACAAACATAGTGAAAGAGATTGTGTTAGGATATTTCCCATCCACAATTTAACAACAACACTAATAATTGAGCCAAACAAGCTATGGACTTCAATAAACTTAGCGAAAAAAGAACCTAAAAAGGAGTTACCAAACCAATTCCTTAATCCAATCCACCAAACAGAACTCTTCCGCAAGATACAAATGAGTTTAGGAACCACAATCTTTATATCTATCCAATTAAGGATCATATCTTTAGCTTTAACACTAGCTTTATCACGCGCAAGTCGATTATACCGGTTCACAATATTGAAAAAGCTCACAATTTGTGGATGAATCAAATGTTGAATGGAAAAAGGAGATTGATTTGCATCAGCCCTGAAAAGGTTCTTCCTCAAAAATACAACACCATCATCCGAGCTTCTTTGAGACCTATCATCAAACACCTTGAGCACGAGTTGACAACACCCTAAGCCTAAGAGCAATTCACACAGCAAAACAACATAAACCAGAAACAACAAGAACAAGAGAGACACCAACACCTTACAAGACACAAAACTCTTATGAATCATCTTGACAAAACCCAATAGTACAACATTTACCCATGGCGGCTTCGGTGGAGGACGAGTAGTTCCGGGCAGCGAGAGAGAAGGAGTAGCCGAAGAGCGAGAAGCATCCGCCGAAAAGGTGTGTGGGATGTGAAGAAAACCCACAACTAACTTGTTCTTTGTTAGTGGTGGTGGCTCCGGTGGTGGCCGAAACAGAAGAAAGGGAGACTTAACCGTTGTTATTGTGAAGACTTGAGAAAGACAACGGATGGGAAGGAGGGTGCTCTCAAAAGAGAGGGATGTGACCACCATAGGGGTGGAAGGCAAGGGCCACCATGAGGGTGGGAAAGAGCCACCAAACCCTAAAGGATTTGGGGAGAAATTTCTAGAGAGAAGGAGGAGCATCTCTCTCTAGATTTTCACTCACAAATAGTGAAGTTAAGAAAAATAATACAAGGTCGATCTACTTTACTTCATTTATTTTGCAATATAAAATTAAACGAGATAAACATGTGTATATGTCACCTCTCATTTTTTTATTATTTATAAGTCAATCACCTACCTTACTTAGCCACTATGTAATACGTTTTGTTTAAATATCATAAAACAAATGCAATAAATTGTAAACTAGCTTATTATATTCACCTGCCAACTACACAGAATCATTGTTTGGTCATGTCTGCTTATATATTGAAAAGAAAAATGTTATTCCTACACCAATTTCTTATACTATATCGCATGTCCGTACGGTACGGACTATTCATGTACGGACGGATTATTCATCGTCCGAACATGAATAGTAAAACATTAAATTAATTTTTTTTTTTTTAAAATTTTTTCATTATATAAACAGATTTGACAATACCTGCGGATTTACCTACAGATTTAACAATACATGCGGATTTATCTACGGATTTGACAGTACCTGCAAATTTACCTACGAATTTAACAATACATGCGGATTTACTTTCGAATTTACCTACAAATTTAGGTAAATCCGCAGGTAATGTCAAATGCAGGTAAATCTGCAGGTATTATCAAATATTTTTTTTAAAAACGTAAAAAAAAATTATTAAAAAATATATTTAAAAAAAAAATAACTTTTAAAAAAAAGTAAAAAAAAATTAAAAAAATATATATTAAAATAATATTTTACTATTCATGTACGGGCGGTGAATAGTGTCGTCCGTACATACGGTGTAAAAATACGGCGTAGCACGGCGGTGTACAAATAACAAAGTTGTTGAGACAATGCTAAAATGAAACCTACAAACAAACCCCTACTCTACAAATAATAGACCTAAATTCTAACTAGCCAAACTACCATGTACCTCTCCCTCTCTCTCTCTCTCTCTCTCTCTCTCTCTCTCTCTCTCTCTCTCTCTCTCTCTCTCTCTCTCTCTCTCTCTCTCTCTCTCTCGTATTTCCTAGCATGTGCTCCACATTCATAGATGAATTCGTGCATGCTAAATACTTATAAATTTTAGTATATAAAATATTGTGTTGAAAAAATAGTGTTAATATTATAATTCATTACTTTTATTATTTCTTTTATAAAAATAGAAAACCATTTGATCATCGTCATTATAATTTTTAAATGTACGAAATCACTTCTATGTTTTATTTGAAATAAAAATAAAAATAAAAGGAAAGAAAGTGAAAACAAGAAAATATGTCAAAATGAAAATGTGAATAAATGATAAAAGAATTTTGATTTACTAGATATTGGTAGGGATGATTTGTCGTTGTCAAATGTACTAGATTTTGTTTCGGGTTTTTTTTTTTAATTTTTTTTTAAAATAGGCAATGATATAAGATATCGCACTAGGGGTGCAACTCTTACCGTGAGAAAAAAACTCTAAATAGAGTTGAAGTAATTTAATGGTAGCTTATACCAATCATAGAAAATTGTCCTAGAAGTAGATTCATTATTACACAACCATCTTCAAGAGTAGAACATAATGTTGGATATCACCACTTCAAAGCTAAAGGTAGCATTGTCAAAAATAATGGCATTTCTCATTAACCAATTGCTCTAAATAAAAGCCAACCAAATTGAGTTTAACTTAGCCCTAGTGTTGGTACTTTTCACCTTGTCTTGAATGCAACCAAAACTCTTGAACTCTTCATAAGAAAATTCTAAGTCTTTTTCCAACCAAAGGAAAATTCTATCCCAAACCGCTTTCGTTACTAGGCATTGAAAGAAAAGGTGTTCTAAAGATTCTGGATGATTAGAGCAAAATAAACAATCGAGAGAGATGAAATTAGACACACCTCTATGAGCCAAAAGGTCTTTTACCGGGAGTCTATTAAGGAAAAATCTCCAAGAAAAGATCTTAATCTTTGCCGGAATCTTTAGCTTCCAAATTACATCCAATATTTTGATGATGGAAATTGGCCAAGCTAGATCCTTTGCATTAGATACCAAATTCGTCACACTAGCAACCGAAAATATACCATTAGGAGTTAATTTCCAATGAAAGTCATCCGAATTCGAATTGTCCGGAGCAATACCTTCTAATGCCTTCTTTAATCCCCTTAAGTGATTTCCAAAAACCGTACCAACACCATTTGTAGCCATATTTGATATGTTCGGATCCGTCGAGGCCATATGATCAATTCCAAATAGAACATCCAAGTTCCAACTATAAGCACCATTGTTCCAAGATATCACATTGCTAACCACGCATAGTTTATGGGTTGAGATATCGAACAAATACGGAAAAGTAGCACTAAGAGTTTGATCGCCCAACCAACAACTATGCCAAAATAGAATATTGTTGCCTTTCTTAATAACACAATTGACCCAATCGGTAAAGCCTTCAATCGAATCCTCCTCTTTAAAATCATTAAAAATTATGTCTCTCCACCAACTAGAATCATCCCAGTTTAGAGATTCCTCACAAGAGGCTAACACTTTAATTTTCGGATTGTGGTATCTCAAGAGTAAAAATCTACTCCAAATAGCATTATCCTCCTTCAAAATTCTCCACTTCCATTTAAGAAGAAGAGATTTATTCATTTCTCCAACATCTCTTATGCCCAATCCTCTTTTCCCTTTAGGCTTACAAACATTCTCCCACTTCACCCAATGTATACTTCTTTTGTGCACGTTTCCACTCCACAAAAAATTTCTAAGAAAGCCTCTTATTTCATGAATGATTTTGCTCGGTGCTTTGTAAAAAGAAAGAGTGAAAATAAGGATAGCATTAAGAACGGATCCAATTAAAGTCACCCTTCCACCAATACAGGTGTTTCTTCCCTTTCACAACTATAATCTAGATTTGATGTTAGTCACCACGTCTTTCCACACCCTTTTCTTTCTAGCTCATTCTCCAACCCAAATGCCAAGGAACTTAAACGGCAAACTCCCTTTTTTGCAAGAAAGGAAGGACGTCGCCGATTTAAATAACCACTCACCAATGTGAACTCCATATATGTTGCTTTTATGGAAATTGATTTTTAAGCCGGAGACAAGTTCAAAACCTCTCAACAACACTTTCATATTCCATTGATTATCACAAGCAGGTTCTCCCACAATGATGGTGTCATCCGCAAATGGAAGTATATCCACATTATCTTTTTTAAAAATATTAATAATGTTATTTATTAAAAAAAGTTTATTATTATTAAAAATAATTAAAAATGGAATTGAGCCCAAATTTTTATTGACAATACACTGGTAGTGATGATGTGACATTGCCAAACGTACTAGATTTTATGCATTTGGTATAATTCAATCATTGACATGAAACATGTGCAGAAACAAAAATTATGCATAACAAAAACCAAAAACCTGTCAGAAGTATATTTTTTGTATAATTAAGCATTCAGTCACTAACATGAATTTTGCAGAACAATAAACCTATCTAGAATGAGAAATTGTTCAGAATCAAAACCTAGGCAAAACTAAACATTACCAAAATTTTAAAACATGATCATTCATTCATAGATTTTAAAATAGGGTAAGCTCATAATTAAGCCATTACATAGTATCAACTTCATTCATTACAACAATATACTCATAGTTTTTTAAAACACGGTAGACTCACAAAAATGAGTCATTAGAAACCTAAACTAAAAATTTTGGAACTTCACTAACTTGTCTTAGGTTGGTTTTGGTAGTTGTGATCCTCCTTCTATAATTGTTTATCCAACTCCCATCTCTAACTTCTTTCCCTTTTTTCTCTTTCTTATTGCCACCCTTAGGAATTGCTCTCTCAACGACCTGCTTTCCCTTTACATGTTTATTTGTAATGTTCCATATTCTTGTATTTTTGGCATTTCACTATTTAAAGATTTTTGCGTAAAATGTTTTTGTTTTTTGGCTCATCATTTGCCTTCTTACAATTTTTCTTTGGACGATCAATCGCTCTCCTCATGACTGAAGGGTTAATTGGCTTAATTCCATCATTGGACAATATTTGTAGACCATTTGTTGGAGGGATGACATGACTATAAATAACCACCACAATAGACCTCCTAGACACTCAAAAATGTTGCATTAGTAAGTTAACATACATAATTTTTATATATGATATGAACTAATTTGCATATATGATGTGTTACGATTGTATGATGAAAGATAATGTTTCGGCTTCTTGTTATATAATATGTGTCATACCCCAATTTTTGACCTAAGATACCACCTTATATCATAGCATGTGCATCATTTGCATCTCTAACAAATTGCATAGTTTGTGTTTGCTACTTGTGACTCAGCGGGGATTTAATCTGGAAATCACTCATCAGTACAAGTAACAATCAATTAGGGTGTTGTTCTCCCTTCATCTCAAGTGAATCATCTTCATCATCAATCAACATTTGGTCCTCAGAGATTCATTTCAACAAGCTCAACAGCTTTGAATCGACTGAATTAGGGTTTTGACTGAAGATAGCATACTCCTGACTTTTGCTCAGAGATTGACCTAATGACTTGGGACATGACCTCAAGACCCCAAGTGCATCATTTTGACCTAATCCATTGGCTCATAACATCTCCTACACAAAGATTGATCAGACAAATCCTCAGATCAGGGTTTTGAACTATCAGGGACTAAAATCAGGGATCACATTTGGGAAACCCTAAAAATCCCCAGGGAGTCAATCAAAGACCTCAATCATCCTCAAATAATCCCTATGACAATATCCAATGGAAATTACATCTCAATTCAAGATCCACAGTCATCAATTTCATCAGGTCGACAATTAGGGTTTTTGACCTAATTCACTGAACAACTGACTTTTTAATCAGGACATGGTGCCACAAACTCAAACCATGACTCAATATCCTCTAATGCTTCAATATGATCCATTCATACCATTCATTTGATGAGGATAGCCTGTTTCATTGAAAACTCCAGAAACGCGATTCGTCTGAAAAAGTCAACTGTACAAGATCACCATTGACTTTTGGGAAAATTGGGTCAACCATGACTTTTGAAGTTTTAAATCATCAATATATGATATATGAAGTCATTTGATCAAGAGAAATCAAGAAAATCAATCAAGAATCAAAAAGTCAAAAGTTTGACTTTCATACTTAGAAAAATTTTCTAAGTGTTTTTCATGGTTTTTTCCAAACTTTGAAAGGGAATTTCTCAAAATTTCACCTACAAACTGAAAAAAACTTCCAACATGAAAGTTGTAGATTTTGATCCAATAAACAACTTTGACACATATAAATGTTTTCCATAAGATCAACCATTTAAGAGATATGGAGCTTCAAAGTTGGTATCTTTTGAAAATTTCACTTAAAACTTCATTTTCTTCAAAGTTCATGGATCTTTTTCACCCACTTCCTTAAGGATCTTGAAGAAACTTTCAACTAGGGTTTTGAAGTGTGTAATATGAGCTTTCCAAAATGTCCAAGAGCATGAAAAAATATGGAGTGTAGCTATGGTTTTGAATTATGCATTTAGTGATCATTTTCACTTGAATTTTCACCATTTTTCACTAAGTTTCAAGACTACATGACCTATAATCCAAGCAATGATGCATAGAAGCAATAATTGAATGATATTTTCTGATTTGAAGATCAGAATGGAAGAGGATAAGAAGCTTGAGAAATAACCATGGTTAAGTCACTTTTAACCATTTGCATTTAATGTGAAAGATTCCATTTTATCTCTTAAGCCAAATCATCATTCTTGATCAACTTGCAAGAGCTTTGCATTCAGAATCCTTGGCCTATAAATAGAGGTTCAAATCATCTTCAAACTCACACCAAAACCTCACAATTATAGGTTTTATCTCTTCTTTCTTGAATTACAAGTCATATGTTTCAAAGTGAGGTAAAATGCTCAACCTCTAAACCTTTGAAGCTCTGAGCAAAATGATGCTTCCCACAACTCATAAACATCATTTGAAACTTGTTTGAACCACTCATACACCCCAAAAACACCTCAAGCTCAAAATCACTACCTCACTTCTCAAATATGCATAACCATGGCCTTATCATGCCAAAATCCATTCAAGATCATTTCTGTCCAAATTAACCCTTCCAACACCTCATATATATCACATATGAACTATCCAAACACTCACATATGATCTGAAACATCTCCATCTTCAAATTCGATTCATACTTGAAGCAACTGCAGATCGGGTGCCATGGCCATGCTCAGATGAATTCAACTTGTTCCAGACATCCAGACACCTTCCATAATCATCATAGAAGCTATTCAGATTGATACAAAGCATCTGTAACACCTCCAGATCAAAATCCAATTCTCAGTTTGGCCGTTTTTGAGGTAAGTACACTTGAACTTCAAACTCTACTCTCCACGCATCATAAATGAAATATGAACATACCATCTCATTTCTGCACACATGAGGATCATTAACCCTCAATCAATTGCATCATAACTTGCACATACACGATTTCAGATTGAATCATAGAATTAGGGTTCTTCGTGTTCATCAGAAAATTGATAGCCTTAGAGTGAAAATAAATGCAATTAAAGACCACCATCATGATCCTTATGAAAAAACGAGTGAGTTAGACCCTTCACTTGATCAATTTGGTTCAGTTTTTAGAAAATTCAAATTCAATTTGGGATTGTGTTCTTGGCGCGTTTTTTGGTTCATAAGTTTTGAAATTCAGTTGAGTAATATATTCTACCAAGCGCGTACTACTAACAAGCCACAAGCGTGGCTCAGCTGGTTATTGTTTTGGTTAGGTGACCTTAGGGTCACGAGTTCAAGTCCTCTAGGGACCAAACCATTTTGTTTAACACTTGTTTTTCTTCATTTTTTTTTTTACAACTTTAATTAATTAATTAACACATCAAATTAATTCATTTTTCATTCATTTTTTGTACACTCTTTATTTAACACATATATTTTATGAATATCAAAAAAAATCACAAAAAAAGATTTATTTAATACGTTTTTAAATAGGTTTAAAATGACATGTTTTAAGTGTTTTTTTTAATACTTTAAAACATTGTTTCTCATTTGATTCTTAACCTAATCACTTGTAAATATTTTTTGTGATCAAACCCTAATCACTTAGGTCTTAATTAAGCATTAAAATTTGATTTTTTTTACTTAATTAAAGTTGACTTTTGTCAAATTCAAATTGTTTTAAAACAAACGATCGTTCTTTTCAAAACAATAAACCATTTCTTTTTGAAACTATTGATTAAATCTTTTTTTAATTGATCAATTGATTTTCAAAACGATGTGGGGCCTCTCGAATATTAGAGAGTGTAAGTCCCATTTCTTTTCTTTTTGTACAGTTTTCAAAACAATAAAACAATAAAAATAAAATCTTTTTCAAAACAATTTTCAAATCATTTTCAAAACTTCAAATGATTCAAAACTTTTCAAATATACCATGGGCCTCCATGTAGGTATAAGTCCCAAGCCCTTTTGTACATACCCATTCCAGTACATGAAATTAGGTATTTCATTGTACGCCTTTTGTACATATCTCAATCAATGCGTTTTTAAACTTTGAAATACAAAAACAAAAATGAAGGTTTCTTTAAATCTTCCCAAAAAATATCATGGGCCTCCATGTAGGTATAAGTCCCAAGCCCCTTGTAAATACCTGTTTACATAGCTTTGAATAAACTCAAGTGGACTTCTCCTCGAGTGTGAGTCCCGAGCCCTGTGTATACAAATGGATCATGCTTACAGGTATATTTCCTTCATAAACTCCATTATATACACACACTTTGTCATATATATGTGCTTGTTCATACTTGTTCATATTTGTTCATGTACTTGTTCATATTTGCTCGTACTTGTTCATATTTGTGATTGTGTTATATGTGCTTGTTCAACTTAGTATAACACTAGGTTCCCCATAGCCTCCTATTGGGCTTCGTGCAAAGAATCTCCACTAGCTTAGGTTAGGACATAGAGTATGGTTTCCCGGTGAAATCGCTCTAAGAGCTCAAACCAACTATACCATGCCTCCCCTTGGGCTTTCTCCAAACGAGTGACCCTCCCATAGCCTCCTCTTGGGCTTACAATGCAAGGACCCTGGATTGTCCCTCCCATAGCCTCCTCTTGGGCTTACAATGCAAGGACCCTCGGATAGCCTCCTCTTGGGCTTTGTACAAGGACCCACGGGCTTCTTATAAGCATCCCCAATATCCAAATCAAATACCCTAGGAGATTAGACATTTATCATCTCTATGCTAGGAGTATCTCTTATATATCATCACAAACAATCAATCAATCAAACTTTTTGCCACAAGGCTGGCTAATCAATCAAACTTCTTTTTGCCACAAGGCTGGCTAATCAATCAAACCGTTTTGCCACCATACTGGCTGATTAATCAAAGTTTTTGTCACAAGGCTGACTTCATTGAAACTTTTGCCACGAGGCTGGCTGATTAATCAAAACTTTTTGTCACAAGGCTGACTTCATTGAAAGTTTTTGCCACAAGGCTGGTTAAACAAACAAAAATCAAACAGATGTATGTGATGATATAGATTAGATACATCTAGCATTTAGACGACATTTGTCTATTTTCCTTTGCTTCCACTAGCATAAGTGGGAACTACGATTGCTCTGACTTTCTCAACATCCCTTTGAGAATACGTAGGCACAAGGTCGATCCTTGGCGAGCAAAACAAAACAAAAAAAACCACTCAAACATTAGCACCCGTAGACCCCGAGCTACAGATGCTCTGATTCCCTTTAAGGGATATGTATGCAGAGGATCGCGATGATCTTTGCGAGCATAATCAAACAAACACCTTAGGTCCCACCTATTTCAAAACAGAACCTCCACCGTAACAAAGAATGGAATAAACAATAAAGAACCCTGTAGAGTACTACAGATACGATGGGTGCTAATACCTTCCCTTCGTATAACCAACCCTCTTACCCAAGATCTCCCCCCACTTTTAGGTTATTGCAGCTTTTTTCCTTTTCCTCTTTTGGAAACAATAAAAAGTTTGGTCGGTACAAAAGAAAAATCATTTTTTGAGCACTCGAGCCCAAAGAAGGCATCAGGTGTCTCATTTAGAAAAGAAAACGATTTTTCGCCCGCAACAGAAAAATGGCGACTTCACTGGGGACCATCTTTTTATTATTTCCAAAGGAAGGGTTATTTCTAATTATTGTTTTTATTTTAATTTTTTTTTTTACATGTGTGATTCTTTGGTTCTGTTACTTGTGTGGTTATGTTACAAGTGATACATTATGGACAAATCCTAACCCGGATTAAGTACACATAAGAAATTAGGTGGAGGGTATAGTCATGTGCAGGCGCACTTGAGAATCCTTCCGCTCAGTGGAGGTTCCTTGTTGGTAATATATGTTTAGCATGCTTTCGTAGCGAAGAAATTATTGCCGCATTGAACTGTAGAAGCTGAGTTGGCCGTAGAACCTCAACCCATCCTGGCCTTATTAGGACGTGGTGCAGAAACGATCCAGGTGAAGACTTGGATAGTTGTCATGCGGAGAACCACACTCAGACGAGTTTTTCTTGAGAATATTTCTGGCTCATCAGTTTAGTCGTGAAAGCCGGTAATATCCGAAAGAAAAATGTAGACTCTGACGTATCAGTAGAACATGTTGTACAGGTGATTAACTAGATCTATCCCTATTTGGTTCTCTGACCTCATGCTCGTGACGCTGGACCTTTGAACTTGTGTGAATTACCATGTTTGTGTTACCATGTTTGTAGTACCATGTCTGCGTTACCATGTCTGTTTTACCATGTTTGAATATGTGGCATTCATGCATCCACGCATGCATACATTCATTAGAAAACCCATCTTTTTCCATAAAAAAACATGATTTTTTCCAAAGATTTAGAGAAATTTTCTTTGCAAACATTTTAGGATTTAGTCATGGAAGAAGTAAAAAGGCATACCAAGAAATACGGTTTCAAAGCGCCTGATGTGGGAAAACTGATAGAGTTAGCATCTTCTGTACAAAATCCTTCCAATTTTAGGAAAAGTTATGGAAAACTTTTGCCTATCCTGAACACTCATGTTGATGAAGGACTTCTCAAAACTTTGGTTCAGTTCTATGATCCCGTCTACCGTTGTTTCACCTTTCCAGACTACCAGTTGGTACCGACCTTGGAAGAATATGCCAATCTTTTGGGTATTCCTGTGTCTGACAAAATACCCTTCAATGGTTTGGAAGCCATTCCTAAGTCACACGTCATTGCAGCAAGTACCCATTTGAAAAAGTCTGAAGTAGAGAGTAATTAGACTACCAAAGGAAACCTCCCGGGTTTAACCTCACACTTCCTGATAAAGAAAGCCTTTGATTTCATCGAAATTGGTAGCATGATAGCTTTTGAAGCTATACTAGCCTTGCTCATCTATGGGTTGGTTCTTTTTCCCAATGTCGACAACTTCGTTGATATCAATGCCATAAAGATTTTTCTGATTGGAAATCCTGTTCCGACTTTACCTGGTGACATGTATTTCTCTGTCCATCATAGGAATCGCCAAGGCGGTGGAATCATTGTATGTTGTGCACCTCTGTTGTTCAAATGGATTGTTTCACACTTACCTGAGTCTCCTATTTTCACAGAAAACCGAGAAGGTTTGCGTTGGCCTCGAAGACTTATGTCTCTTACTAATAACGATATCCGTTGGTATACCTTGGCTCGTTGTGGTACAGAAACCGTTGATAGTTGCGGAGAATTCGCCAACGTACCTCTCATTGGTACACAAGGAGGAATTAACTACAATCCGATCTTAGCCCGACGACAACTCGGGTATGCAAATTCAGTTAAACCTGTTGGTCTCGCAGTAGAAAGCTACTTCTATCAAGAAAGGGAAGATCCTCAAAGGTTGAAGACAAGAATGATGAGAGCTTGGTACGACGTCCGATGGAAAGAAAAAGGTGAGGAAAGGAATTGCATTGCTACGGACGCCTACACCTGCTGGGTAAAGAAAAGAGCAAAGGAGTTTCAAATGCCTTATGATTATGAAAAACCCATGTCTCTTGTGGTACCTCAACTACCCAATATTCCCATTCCCACTATGAAGGAATACCAAGACACTTTAGCCAAGATGAGGTTAGAGAAAAATGCTTGGGAGCACAAGTTTCGTAGGACCGATATGGAAAACAGAAGGTTGAAGAAACAAGTGAAAGATCACGAAGAAACTCTCTACTGTCAAGATGGATGGCTCATGAGTAAAGATGAGAAGATTCGTCAGAAAGACGCTGCAATCAAGAGGTACATCAAAGAAAGCAAGAAAAAACCTGAAGGTTCAACAAGCAACGCTCCAACTCCTGACGATTGGAAGAATATTGTTGACAAGCTAAAGACCGAAAAGGCCGAATTGAAAGCTTACTATGGGAAAGAAATCATGAAGCTCAAGCTGCACAATGCATTTGGTTCTTCGTCTGATGAAGATGCTTAGGATTGTTTAGCTTTTTATTTATCATTTGCTTTTATAAGGAGCTATGCTCCAATGTTGTAACATTTCCCATTTATTGAATAAAAGAACAGTTTGTGTACGAATGTTTGCAAAGAAATAATCTTTGGAAAAAAATCATAAACTTTTTTTGCATACATCATTCTGCATATCGAGTCTGTTGTATAGAGTCTTATCTTTTGGATCTTTCTCCAATAGATCGTCAAGCTGTCGCGTCTCAAAGTTTCTCGACCGCGCTCGCAATCAGATCACAGATACAATACTCGTTCAAGCAGAAGAAGAATCATGGAAAGTTCTGAACAAGAGAATATTGAGCTTCGTGGTACAGTGACCACCCTTCAGGAAAAGTTGGAAAGTCTCACTACTCTGGTTGACTCCTTAATGGCCGCACAGAATCAGCCGCCGCCACCCAACAGTCAAGCAACAGTAACATCTGAGGTTACTACTCCAGTTTCTACGGTTGCATTCGGCATTCCATCTTTCTCCATGCCAGAAGGTTGGGGCACGCCTTTCAGCTTTGGTACAGGTTTCCGCCATAATGTTTCTGGGGTTCAAACATCCACAACTGAAGCGCCCGCTGCACAGGGTTCGGCGTTTATTCCACATTCGTGGGTAACTTTTTCTCAAGTCACTATGGCACTTTCTCAACCCACTATGACGGTTCCGACTCCTATGGTTCACACTGTTCCTTACGGAGACAATGAGATTTATCATGATCAGGGTGATAGCACAAATCAGCGAAGCCTTGTAGGAGATCTCCAAGAACAATTCAACAAGATGCAGTTGGAAGTCAAAGCTATTCGGGGAAAATATTTGTTTGGAAAGAATGCCCAGGAGCTATGTTTGGTTCCCAGTGTACAAATACCGGCTAAGTTCAAGGTCCCTGACTTTGAGAAGTACAAAGGTAGTTCTTGTCCACAAAGCCATCTTGTGATGTATGCTAGAAAGATGTCTACTTATGCAGATAATCATCAGTTGCTTATCCATTACTTTCAAGACAGTTTGACTGGTGCCGCACTGAAGTGGTACACAGGCTTGGATAGCACTAATATTCGAACATTCAATGACCTAGGTGAGGCCTTTGTCCGACAATACAAGTATAACTCGGATATGGCTCCAGACAGAGACCAGCTTCGATCCATGGCTCAGAAAGACCATGAAGCTTTCAAAGAGTATGCCCAACGATGGAGAGAAACTGCTGCTCAGATTAATCCACCATTAAAAGAGAAAGAGATGACAAAGATCTTTTTGAATACTCTCAGTCCGTTTTATTATGAACGCATGATTGCTAGTGCTCCAAGTGATTTCACCGAAATGGTAAACATGGGGATGCGTCTAGAAGAAGGAGTCCGAACCGGACGTCTGACTAAAGAAGGTGGATCTTCAAGCGGAACCAAAAAGTTCGGAAGTGGTTTCCCAAAGAAGAAAGAACAAAGTGTTGACATGGTATCCCAAGGGAGGCCAAGAGGAAATGTCAATCGTCAGCGACAGGTTGCTTCTATCACACCAGTCGTTAACACAACACCAAATCCGGGATTCACTACTCAGTTTCAACAACAACAGCCTCGACAACAGGCTCAGCAGTTAAACAATAATCAGAATCGAGTACAAAGAGCTCCACAGTTCGATCCAATTCCGATGACCTACACAGAATTGTACCCTGCACTGATTGAAAGAGGCCTTATTCAAACTAAAGCACCACCACCAGTACCTGAGAGACTCCCATGGTGGTACAAAGCTGAGGTTTCATGCCCTTTTCATCAAGGGGCACCTGGCCATGATCTTGAGCATTGCATAGCTTTGAAATATGAAGTTCAGAGGTTGGTTAGATCTAATCTCCTCTCTTTCAGAAATTTGAATCCTAATGTGCAAGCAAATCCGCTGCCCAATCATGGAGGGCATGTTGTAAACATGGTATATGGGTGTCCTGGCCAATACCGAGTCTATAATATCAACTTCTCAAGAGCAGATTTGGTACAAATGCACGCCACTCTTTGTCGGGGGCAGAATTTTCGCCAACATCAATACGGTTCCTGTAGAATATGTTGTGTGGATCCTCACGGGTGTTCGATTGTGAGAAGAGATCTCCAAGTTTTGCTAGATAATGGTACTATTGAGATCTACAGAAATAGGGATGAAAATGAAGTTAACATGATAGGATGCTATCCGCATGAGCTTTTAGTCTCAGATATCAACTCGGAAATGCCTACAGTTAACGTCATCGTTCCTCATTTCAACATGCCTGAGCGCATGGAAGTTACTTACAACAAGCCGAAGGTTCCTATTGCTCCTTTGATCATTTGTCTACCAGGATCTGTTCTCTATGACTCTGACAAGGCAGTTCCATACAACTACAATGCTACAATGATAAAGAATGGACAAGAAGTTCCTTTGCCTACTCTTTCATCTGTTGTAAATATCGCCGATGTGAGTTGAGTAACAAGAAGTGGACGTGTGTATACTCCGCTACCTCCAAAGCAGCCTGTTGCCCCTGCAACCGGGCAAAATCCTGTCAATGTTCCAGTGGGAAATCCTGTGGAAACTCCTGTCAGTAATACAAACATTGATGTTGGTCAATCCATTGGAACCAATGTCAATCCTGATTTTGATGAAATTTTGAAGCTTATCAAAAGAAGTGAATACAAGATTGTCGATCAGCTTATGCAGACTCCTTCAAAAATCTCAATACTTTCATTGTTGTTGAATTCAGAAGCCCACAGAGAAGCCCTGATGAAGGTCTTAGATCAAGCTTTTGTAGACCATGATGTGACTATTGATCACTTTGATGGGATAATAGCCAACATAACAGCTTGTAACAATTTAAGCTTCTGTGAGGAAGAACTCCCCGAGGAGGGCAGAAATCACAATCTTGCTTTGCACATTTCTATGAACTGTCAGTCAGACTCTTTGTCCAATGTGTTGGTAGACACCGGATCTTCCTTGAATGTGATGCCAAAGACGACTCTTGCTCGCTTGTCTTACCAAGGAATGCCTATGAAGTTCAGTGGTGTAGTTGTCAAAGCATTTGATGGATCGCGAAAATCTGTTATCGGCGAAGTCAACCTTCCCATGACAATTGGTCCACATACATTTCAAATCACCTTCCAGGTCATGGACATTCAAGCTGCTTATAGCTGTCTGTTGGGACGACCATGGATCCATGAAGCAGGGGCAGTAACTTCGACGCTCCATCAAAAGTTAAAATTTGTAACAAACGGAAAATTGGTAACAATAAGTGGGGAACAAGCCTTGATGGTGAGCCATTTATCCAATTTCTCTTTCATAAGTGCTGATGATGTGGAAGGAACTCAGTTCCAAGGTCTCTCTTTAGAAGACGAATCTTCCAAGAAGAAAGCATCGATCTCTTCTTACAAAGAGGCGGTAAAAGTAGTGAAAGATGGAACTACCACTGGCTGGGGGCAAGTTCTGATCCCGACCAAGAACGAAACCAGAGCAGGTCTCGGATGTTCACCAACATTCTCAAACTGCACCAAGAAGGATGAAACCCTTCGTCCGATCAAAGAAACATTCATTAGTGGAGGATTCCTTAACCCGATTTCGCAAGAGGTTAATGTCCTTATCGAAGAATGCATCGAAGAAGGTCTA
This sequence comes from Vicia villosa, assembly GCF_029867415.1. Classification (NCBI taxonomy): domain Eukaryota; kingdom Viridiplantae; phylum Streptophyta; class Magnoliopsida; order Fabales; family Fabaceae; genus Vicia; species Vicia villosa. Next base: position 85,664,023 of record NC_081181.1, on the reverse strand, counting down.
CCCGATACTGAAGAAGAATGGAAATGTTATCTCAATGACTCGGGATACATATCTCAGGAAGAACCATATCCTCCTTCAGAGAAATCCAAAGGCAAAGAAACTGAGCCTGCAGAAATCTGGGACACCTTGGGACAACCAAGTGGAAAATTTGATTATATGGTGAAATATACTGCACCTGAAAGTTACAAGATTGCGATTGAGGATATCCAACCAACTGGATGGGGAGATTCCTTTGAATATAATAGTCAACCAGAAGAGACTTACAAATGCTCTCAATTTTCACAGCAGCCTGAAATTACTGGAGATTTCGACTTCAACGCATCTACCAAGATTAACAATCCTGAAGATGGTTATTATCACATAAATGCCATTTTTGAAGATGAAGGGGAAGATGGTCCCGCAACTGACTCGGAAAGTGTCGCTGACAATGAGTCTCTTCATCCTGAAGACTGGGAAATACACCCTGAAAATTCTGAAGACTGTGACTCATCTTATGCTCTTCAAGAAGTAGAAGAAGACCGTTTCAACTCTACAAAGAACAAGGTTGACAAACCAGGACCTTCAAATCCTGCTCGACCAGCGGTCAATGTCAATACTGAAGACGATTCTGAGGGGAATTTTCCTGAATACATAATACACAGAGGAGTTCGTTGCTACTGGAAGGCTGTCGACGTTCCGAATGTTGTTCGCCGCTCAAAGTAATCACCTCGCTGTTATTTTGACCTCCTGCCTTGCCCAAAGCAGAGAGATGTTTTATGGGGCTTTGCTTTTAAATGTTCCGCCCAAATAACTTTGTGTATAGGGTTTTGTTTTAAAAGTTTCTCTCTTTGTCCTGCCCAAGACAAATGAGTTTGTGTTTAGGGCTTTGTTTCAAAAATGAATCATAAATAAAGTGTCATTTTGAATTCCCTACATTATATGTTTTATTTTTGCTTTTTCTGGAAATGGTAATCCTAAAAAACCAAAATAAAAAAAATAAAAAAAAAACTTTCTCAAAAAAAATCTGCATACACTCTTGCATTCATAAATTTTCTGAAATAGATATAAATCACATGTGCAGATTTACTATTGATAAACCCATTGAATGCAATAACCCTATGCCCTCTCCCAACTTTGAGTTTCCTGTGTTCGAAGCCGAAGAAGAGGAAGAAGAGGAGATCCCGGACGAGATCTCTCGATTACTTAAGCACGAGGAAAGAGCCATTCTGCCTCACAAAGAGCCTTTAGAAAAGATCAACTTGGGTTCTGAAGAAGACAAAAAAGAAGTGACCATTGGATCGCTGCTTGATGCTGATATGAAGAGTAAGTTGACAGACCTTCTCGAAGAATATGTTGACGTGTTTGCCTGGTCCTACCAAGACATGCCTGGGTTGGATACCAATATTGTTCAGCATTACTTGCCATTGAAGCCAGAATGTCCGCCGGTTAAGCAGAAATTGCGAAGGACTCACCCTGATATGGCTAACAAGATCAAAGTGGAAGTTCAGAAGCAGCTCGACGCAGGTTTTCTTGTCACCTCTGAGTATCCTCAATGGTTGGCTAACATAGTGCCAGTTCCGAAAAAAGACGGCAAAGTCCGCATGTGTGTTGACTACCGTGACTTGAACAAGGCCAGTCCAAAAGATGACTTTCCGTTACCACATATTGACATGTTGGTTGATAACACCGCTAAGTTCAACGTCTTTTCCTTCATGGACGGGTTCTCCGGTTATAATCAGATCAAGATGGCTCCTGAAGACATGGAGAAGACATCTTTTATTACCCCATGGGGTACCTTTTGCTACAAAGTGATGCCGTTTGGATTAAAAAATGCAGGCGCAACTTACCAAAGGGAAATGACTACTCTCTTTCATGACATGATGCATAAAGAAATTGAAGTCTATATGGACGACATGATAGCTAAGTCCAGCACAGAAGAAGAACATATTGAATACCTTTTGAAGTTGTTTCAACGGCTAAGGAAATATCAGCTTCGCTTGAATCCTAACAAATGTACTTTTGGGGTTAGATCTGGAAAACTCTTGGGTTTCATTGTCAGCCAAAGAGGTATTGAAGTAGATCCCGACAAAGTTAGAGCTATTCAAGAGATGCCTGCACCAAAAACTGAAAAGCAAGTAAGAGGATTTCTCGGACGACTGAACTATATCTCCAGATTCATCTCTCAAATGACCGCTACTTGTGGGCCGATTTTCAAGCTTCTCCGCAAAGATCAAGGGGTTGTATGGACTGAAGATTGCCAGAAAGCGTTTGACAGTATCAAAGAGTACCTGTTAGAACCACCAATATTGATTCCTCCAGTTGAAGGAAGACCACTAATCATGTACCTTACTGTGTTAGAAGAATCCATGGGTTGTATGCTTGGACAGCAAGATGAAACCGGTAAGAAGGAGCATGCCATCTATTACCTGAGTAAGAAATTCACAGACTGTGAGTCTCGTTACTCCATGCTCGAAAAAACATGTTGTGCTTTGGCTTGGGCTTCAAAACGTCTCCGCCAGTACATGATCAACAATACTACTTGGTTAATCTCCAAAATGGATCCGATCAAGTATGTCTTTGAAAAGCCTGCCTTAACAGGAAGGATTGCCCGATGGCAAATGCTGTTATCCGAATATGACATTGAATACCGTGCTCAAAAAGCGGTCAAAGGAAGCATTCTCGCCGATCATTTGGCGCATCAACCAATTAATGAATATCAATCCCTCAAGTTTGACTTTCCTGATGAAGATGTCATGTACTTGAAGATGAAAGATTGTGACGAACCGTTACCAGAAGAAGGTCCTGAGCCCGGATCAAGATGGGGCCTAATTTTTGATGGAGCAGTAAACGCTTTTGGCAATGGAATTGGGGCAATCATCATCACTCCCAAGGGTACTCATATCCCGTTCTCTGCCAGATTGCTATTTGATTGCACCAACAACATCGCAGAATATGAAGCTTGTATCATGGGTCTCAAAGAAGCCATTGACTTAAGGATCAAGATCCTAGACATATATGGAGATTCAGCCCTTGTGATCAACCAAATCAAAGACAAGTGGGAAACTTACCACCCTGGCTTGATTCCTTACAGAGATTATGCAAGACGTCTGTTGACTTTCTTCAACAAGGTTGAATTGCATCATATACCTCGAGATCAGAATCGAATGGCAGACGCCTTGGCTACTCTATCTTCCATGTTCAAAGTCAGTCACTGGAATGATGTGCCTAAAGTCAGAATTACGCGCCTTGAAAGGCCCGCTTATGTGTTTGCAACTGAAGCAGTCATCGATGATAAACCGTGGTTCCACGACATCAAACGCTTCCTTCAAACTCAAGAGTACCCACTTGGGGCATCAAACAAAGATAAGAAAACTCTAAGAAGACTTTCTGGCAGTTTCTTCCTGAACGGAGATGTGCTATACAAAAGAAACTTCGACATGGTTTTGCTCAGATGCGTGGACAGACACGAAGCAGACATGATTATGCATGAAGTGCATGAAGGGTCCTTTGGAACTCATTCAAATGGGCATGCAATGTCCAAGAAGATCTTAAGAGCAGGATACTATTGGTTGACAATGGAATCTGACTGTTATAAACACGTGAAGAGATGTCACAAGTGCCAGATCTACGCAGATAAGATCCATGTGCCGCCGACTCTACTCAACGTTCTCTCATCTCCATGGCCTTTCTCCATGTGGGGTATCGACATGATTGGAATGATCGAACCGAAAGCTTCAAACGGTCATCGTTTCATCTTGGTAGCAATTGATTACTTCACCAAATGGGTCGAAGCAGCATCTTACGCCAATGTTACAAGACAAGTGGTTGTGAGGTTTATCAAGAATAATATCATTTGCCGATATGGTATTCCCAGCAAGATCATTACTGACAATGGTTCAAACTTGAATAACAAAATGATGAAAGAATTGTGTGAGGAATTCAAGATTGAGCATCATAACTCTTCTCCTTACAGACCAAAAATGAACGGCGCCGTCGAAGCTGCCAACAAGAACATTAAGAAGATCGTCCAGAAAATGGTCGTCACTTACAAAGACTGGCATGAAATGCTGCCATTTGCTTTACATGGATACCGTACTTCAGTGCGTACTTCAACAGGGGCAACTCCCTTTTCTCTAGTATACGGCATGGAAGCTGTGCTCCCCGTAGAAGTTGAAATCCCATCAATGAGAGTCCTCATGGAGACTAAGTTATCAGAGGCTGAATGGTGTCAAAGCAGATACGATCAGTTGAACTTAATCGAAGAAAAACGTATGACCGCTCTATGCCATGGACAGTTATACCAAGCAAGGATGAAACAAGCCTTCAACAAAAAGGTTCGACCTCGTGAATTTCGAGAAGGTGACCTCGTGCTTAAAAAGATCTTGTCTTTTCAACCAGATTCTAGGGGCAAATGGTCTCCTAATTACGAAGGCCCGTATGTTGTCAAAAGAACATTTTCTGGCGGCGCCATGACTCTTGTAACCATGGATGGTGATGAACTCCCACATCCTGTGAATACTGATGCAGTCAAGAAATACTTTGTCTAAAAAATACAAAAGAACAGCTCGGTAAGTCGAAAACCCGCAAAGGGCGACTTAGGCAAAAATGAGCGTCTCGGTGGACTGAAAACCCGAAAGGGCGGTCCAGGCAAAAATTAGAGACAATAAACAGAAAAATTCATCCTGGTAGATTGAAAACCCGAAAGGGCAATCTAGGCAAAAATTAGGGATTTATGACAAAGTAACTGCATCAGTCCATACTTCGTCACCTGAGGAGTCTTTCTCATCAAAGGATCTACAATCAAATCATCGCCAATCTGAAGCGACAAGCACAGTTGGAACTCAAAGTTGTTAAGGGAATAGTGGTTATCGCTTTCAATGTAGCCTTTTCCGCATAATTGCCATTTCCAACTTTTGTAAATACTCCATGGAATCACGCCTTTAGCTGATTTCCATCCTATTAAATAAATTTGAGCCTTGTGCCCATTTGTTTGCAATCTCTAATTTCTTTTAGCTTTCAAAATGACGCTTTAATTGTGTTATTCGTTTTTGAAAAAAAAAAGTTTTAAATGAATTTACTTTCCCTTTTTCAAAATAAAAGCGAAATTTTCCTTTAAGTTGTGAACAACGGAAGGAACATCAACAGCTATCTTCATAGGATGAATCAAAGATTATGATAGGAAAAGGTCTTCTATCCCCAGTGAAAAAGTTCTTCTATTCCCAGTGAAGAAGGTCTTTTATCCCCAGTGAAGAAGATTTTCCATCTCCAGTGAAAAGGTTCTTCCATCTCAATAAGGAAAAATTCTTATCTTCCCCAGAGAAGTTTAAAACATGCAACACCATTCATCACTTGTGTTGAAAAACATTTGCCAAGTATCTGGTTGTATTGCGACGTCGGTCCCTCTCCAGTATACACTTCATTGTCTGTCAGTATTGTTAGTATGCATGCTACATTCATGACATTCATCATTCATACATATTTGCATCATTTATGCATTCTTGCATTTTTCAATAATCGCTTGTTCAGGATATATCTATCCCCAAAAAAAAAAAAAAAAAAAAAAAAAGTATGGGCGTGTCATCTCTCCAAGTAGGTTGTCACCCATAAGCAGAAATAAAATCTTCTTTCTCCAGTTCCCCACTGAGATCATTCCTCGTGGAAGAAGGTTGCTTCAGTTTCTCCTCTCAAAACAAAGGAGGAAATCCCCAGTCGAGTTCACTCCTCATTGGGTACAAAGTCTTGTTTGACTGTTTCTTTCCAAGTTCATTCATGGATAGAGCATTGTCTTTACCAGAAATTCAAATTCCGATTCCTCAAATAGAGTCGAGAAAAAAATAGACAATAAGCAATAGCCTCGTCATCTGAGCAGCTTATGTCTCTTTCAAAAGACTTTTCCTCTCTAGGAAATCAATCATGAAGACCATTTGACAAATCAGGGCCTTATTACTATTCACAAGGCTGAATAACCAGTAATTTCCCTAGCAAAGTTTCCAGGATCATTTTATCACTCGGCTGATAATTGATCATGTCTTCAGAACCACTATCACGAGGCTGGTAGTCGGTAACCTTTTGTTCTGGTTATATTATTTAACATGTCTATCACCATGCTGATAGTCGGTAATATTAACCGAACCTTTGAAACTCTTTTACCTTGTCAAGTCTATCACCATGCTGATAGTCGGTAACACAGTTTCATACCTTCCACCTTCGCATTATTAAACAAGTCTATCCCCAAGCTGATAGTCGATAATGCCGATGGGTAAGCTTTTCTTACAAAGCTATCATTCCTCGGTGAAGCATACACTTGCTTTCCCGAAAAACGGATTCTCTTCCTAAAACAGATTGAGACATCCTTCCCAACCTCTTTTCCCCAGCGGAGTCAGTTCTTGATATCCCTCGGTAAAGATATCCTTGCATCATTCGCAATTTTGGTATCTTAGGTCCAAAATTTGCGTCTTTTGATATTTAAGTCTCTTCCACCCTATCAAAACGAAGATTTTCAATCTTCATGTCTCAGGTTGAAGAAACTTAAATAGGGGCATCTGTCATACCCCAATTTTTGACCTAAGATACCACCTTATATCATAGCATGTGCATCATTTGCATCTCTAACAAATTGCATAGTTTGTGTTTGCTACTTGTGACTCAGCAGGGATTTAATCTGGAAAACACTCATCAGTACAAGTAACAATCAATTAGGGTGTTGTTCTCCCTTCATCTCAAGTGAATCATCTTCATCATCAATCAACATTTGGTCCTCAGAGATTCATTTCAACAAGCTCAACAGCTTTGAATCGACTGAATTAGGGTTTTGACTGAAGATAGCATACTCCTGACTTTTGCTCAGAGATTGACCTAATGACTTGGGACATGACCTCAAGACCCCAAGTGCATCATTTTGACCTAATCCATTGGCTCATAACATCTCCTACACAAAGATTGATCAGACAAATCCTCAGATCAGGGTTTTGAACTATCAGGGACTGAAATCAGGGATCACATTTGGGAAACCCTAAAAATCCCCAGGGAGTCAATCAAAGACCTCAATCATCCTAAAATAATCCCTATGACAATATCCAATGGAAATTACATCTCAATTCAAGATCCACAGTCATCAATTTCATCAGGTCGACAATTAGGGTTTTTGACCTAATTCACTGAACAACTGACTTTTTAATCAGGACATGGTGCCACAAACTCAAACCATGACTCAATATCCTCTAATGCTTCAATATGATCCATTCATACCATTCATTTGATGAGGATAGCCTGTTTCATTGAAAACTCCAGAAACGCGATTCGTCTGAAAAAGTCAACTGTACAAGATCACCATTGACTTTTGGGAAAATTGGGTCAACCATGACTTTTGAAGTTTTAAATCATCAATATATGATATATGAAGTCATTTGATCAAGAGAAATCAAGAAAATCAATCAAGAATCAAAAAGTCAAAAGTTTGACTTTCATACTTAGAAAAATTTTCTAAGTGTTTTTCATGGTTTTTTCCAAACTTTGAAAGGGAATTTCTCAAAATTTCACCTACAAACTGAAAAAAACTTCCAACATGAAAGTTGTAGATTTTGATCCAATAAACAACTTTGACACATATAAATTTTTTCCATAAGATCAACCATTTAAGAGATATGGAGCTTCAAAGTTGGTATCTTTTGAAAATTTCACTTAAAACTTCATTTTCTTCAAAGTTCATGGATCTTTTTCACCCACTTCCTTAAGGATCTTGAAGAAACTTTCAACTAGGGTTTTGAAGTGTGTAATATGAGCTTTCCAAAATGTCCAAGAGCATGAAAAAATATGGAGTGTAGCTATGGTTTTGAATTATGCATTTAGTGATCATTTTCACTTGAATTTTCACCATTTTTCACTAAGTTTCAAGACTACATGACCTATAATCCAAGCAATGATGCATAGAAGCAATAATTGAATGATATTTTCTGATTTGAAGATCAGAATGGAAGAGGATAAGAAGCTTGAGAAATAACCATGGTTAAGTCACTTTTAACCATTTGCATTTAATGTGAAAGATTCCATTTTATCTCTTAAGCCAAATCATCATTCTTGATCAACTTGCAAGAGCTTTGCATTCAGAATCCTTGGCCTATAAATAGAGGTTCAAATCATCTTCAAACTCACACCAAAACCTCACAATTATAGGTTTTCTCTCTTCTTTCTTGAATTACAAGTCATATGTTTCAAAGTGAGGTAAAATGCTCAACCTCTAAACCTTTGAAGCTCTGAGCAAAATGATGCTTCCCACAACTCATAAACATCATTTGAAACTTGTTTGAACCACTCATACACCCCAAAAACACCTCAAGCTCAAAATCACTACCTCACTTCTCAAATATGCATAACCATGGCCTTATCATGCCAAAATCCATTCAAGATCATTTCTGTCCAAATTAACACTTCCAACACCTCATATATATCACATATGAACTATCCAAACACTCACATATGATCTGAAACATCTCCATCTTCAAATTCGATTCATACTTGAAGCAACTGCAGATCGGGTGCCATGGCCATGCTCAGATGAATTCAACTTGTTCCAGACATCCAGACACCTTCCATAATCATCATAGAAGCTATTCAGATTGATACAAAGCATCTGTAACACCTCCAGATCAAAATCCAATTCTCAGTTTGGCCGTTTTTGAGGTAAGTACACTTGAACTTCAAACTCTACTCTCCACGCATCATAAATGAAATATGAACATACCATCTCATTTCTGCACACATGAAGATCATTAACCCTCAATCAATTGCATCATAACTTGCACATACACGATTTCAGATTGAATCATAGAATTAGGGTTCTTCGTGTTCATCAGAAAATTGATAGCCTTAGAGTGAAAATAAATGCAATTAAAGACCACCATCATGATCCTTATGAAAAAACGAGTGAGTTAGACCCTTCACTTGATCAATTTGGTTCAGTTTTTAGAAAATTCAAATTCAATTTGGGATTGTGTTCTTGGCGCGTTTTTTGGTTCATAAGTTTTGAAATTCAGTTGAGTAATATATTCTACCAAGCGCGTACTACTAACAAGCCACAAGCGTGGCTCAGCTGGTTATTGTTTTGGTTAGGTGACCTTAGGGTCACGAGTTCAAGTCCTCTAGGGACCAAACCATTTTTTTTAACACTTGTTTTTCTTCATTTTTTTTTTACAACTTTAATTAATTAATTAACACATCAAATTAATTCATTTTTTGTACACTCTTTATTTAACACATATATTTTATGAATATCAAAAAAAATCACAAAAAAAGATTTATTTAATACGTTTTTAAATAGGTTTAAAATGACATGTTTTAAGTGTTTTTTTTAATACTTTAAAACATTGTTTCTCATTTGATTCTTAACCTAATCACTTGTAAATATTTTTTGTGATCAAACCCTAATCACTTAGGTCTTAATTAAGCATTAAAATTTGATTTTTTTTACTTAATTAAAGTTGACTTTTGTCAAATTCAAATTGTTTTAAAACAAACGATCGTTCTTTTCAAAACAATAAACCATTTCTTTTTGAAACTATTGATTAAATCTTTTTTTTAATTGATCAATTGATTTTCAAAACGATGTGGGGCCTCTCGAATATTAGAGAGTGTAAGTCCCATTTCTTTTCTTTTTGTACAGTTTTCAAAACAATAAAACAATAAAAATAAAATCTTTTTCAAAACAATTTTCAAATCATTTTCAAAACTTCAAATGATTCAAAACTTTTCAAATATACCATGGGCCTCCATGTAGGTATAAGTCCCAAGCCCTTTTGTACATACCCATTCCAGTACATGAAATTAGGTATTTCATTGTACGCCTTTTGTACATATCTCAATCAATGCGTTTTTAAACTTTGAAATACAAAAACAAAAATGAAGGTTTCTTTAAATCTTCCCAAAAAATATCATGGGCCTCCATGTAGGTATAAGTCCCAAGCCCCTTGTAAATACCTGTTTACATAGCTTTGAATAAACTCAAGTGGACTTCTCCTCGAGTGTGAGTCCCGAGCCCTGTGTATACAAATGGATCATGCTTACAGGTATATTTCCTTCATAAACTCCATTATATACACACACTTTGTCATATATATGTGCTTGTTCATACTTGTTCATATTTGTTCATGTACTTGTTCATATTTGCTCGTACTTGTTCATATTTGTGATTGTGTTATATGTGCTTGTTCAACTTAGTATAACACTAGGTTCCCCATAGCCTCCTATTGGGCTTCGTGCAAAGAATCTCCACTAGCTTAGGTTAGGACATAGAGTATGGTTTCCCGGTGAAATCGCTCTAAGAGCTCAAACCAACTATACCATGCCTCCCCTTGGGCTTTGTACAAACGAGTGACCCTCCCATAGCCTCCTCTTGGGCTTACAATGCAAGGACCCTGGATTGTCCCTCCCATAGACTCCTCTTGGGCTTACAATGCAAGGACCCTCGAATAGCCTCCTCTTGGGCTTTGTACAAGGACCCACGGGCTTCTTATAAGCATCCCCAATATCCAAATCAAATACCCTAGGAGATTAGACATTTATCATCTCTATGCTAGGAGTATCTCTTATATATCATCACAAACAATCAATCAATCAAACTTTTTGCCACAAGGCTGGCTAATCAATCAAACTTCTTTTTGCCACAAGGCTGGCTAATCAATCAAACCGTTTTGCCACCATACTGGCTGATTAATCAAAGTTTTTGTCACAAGGCTGACTTCATTGAAACTTTTGCCACGAGGCTGGCTGATTAATCAAAACTTTTTGTCACAAGGCTGACTTCATTGAAAGTTTTTGCCACAAGGCTGGTTAAACAAACAAAAATCAAACAGATGTATGTGATGATATAGATTAGATACATCTAGCATTTAGACGACATTTGTCTATTTTCCTTTGCTTCCACTAGCATAAGTGGGAACTACGATTGCTCTGACTTTCTCAACATCCCTTTGAGAATACGTAGGCACAAGGTCGATCCTTGGCGAGCAAAACAAAACAAAAAAAACCACTCAAACATTAGCACCCGTAGACCCCGAGCTACAGATGCTCTGATTCCCTTTAAGGGATATGTATGCAGAGGATCGCGATGATCTTTGCGAGCATAATCAAACAAACACCTTAGGTCCCACCTATTTCAAAACAGAACCTCCACCGTAACAAAGAATGGAATAAACAATAAAGAACCCTGTAGAGTACTACAGATACGATGGGTGCTAATACCTTCCCTTCGTATAACCAACCCTCTTACCCAAGATCTCCCCCCACTTTTAGGTTATTGCAGCTTTTTTCCTTTTCCTCTTTTGGAAACAATAAAAAGTTTGGTCGGTACAAAAGAAAAATCATTTTTTGAGCACTCGAGCCCAAAGAAGGCATCAGGTGTCTCATTTAGAAAAGAAAACGATTTTTCGCCCGCGACAATATGCATGAGATAACATGCCACCATGGTATCCCTATTAAATACCACCTCTTACAAACATATTTCTTTGCAGTAAATTAACAACATAAGTCTCAATTTCATCTAACACTCCAAATATTGCAAAGTTATCATCGAAATGTCATGTTACATTTCATTTTTCAGTTGTCCTCTTTGTTTTTCCTAAAACATATTTTTAAGTTTCAATTTCGTTATTATGTAGTAATTAATACCTTCAGCAGTGTAATGATTGACTTGTATCTATACTCTAAGATTGCTCTATTAAATGCCTCACACATATTGTTAACTTGTAAGTCACATTGTATATCTATATTTAAATAAGATATACTCCAACAAGAAGTAGATACATCCATCATTTCTTTCAGCATTAACATTAAGTTCTTTCATTTATTGTTGAGACCCTAGTTACCCTTCATAAAGCTTCCTTCATCTTTATCCTGAGATATTTCTTTCTCGAATTTCCATATAAATATTTAACACACAGTGTATGTTCAACATATTTTCTTGTCTCTAGAATAACTGGTATCAAATCCTAAATTAAGGTAACATAATGGAAACATAAGGAGACATAGTGGAAATATAAGATAAAATAATGGAAGACACATGATAACATAATATACTTTTTATTGATACGACATAATCTATAAACCTTATGTTGGATGGATTTTTAGTCATTAAATAATAACTTTAAGAACCATTTTAACGAGTCATATGTTTCGGCTTCCACAATCACATATGCTATCTGCATTAACTTGTTATCTCCATCCTTACCAACACCAGCTATCAATTGACCTCAAAAGTTCCCTTTTAAAAATCATGCATCTAAACCAACTAGAGTTATGCATGTGTTTGCAAATGCTACCTTACATGCTTCCAAACATACATAAATTGTCTCAAATATAAGACCACCAGCAAAATCATCACATTGAATCTTAAGTGTAGACTTTAGGTTTTACTTAATAAATTCCTTGTTATAACTCCTCAAATGTGTAAATTGTTCAGGACCATAACCTTGAATAAGATTTAATGCTCTTCTCTTGGCTCTGTAAGCTTGGTCATTGGATAACTTACGCCATTTTTTAAGGGCTTCTACAATCAACTCATTGTATTTCATATTAGGATTATGGCTTAGTTTATACACAAATTTGCAAGCTACACAATCAATTTTTTATTTTTTCTTCTTAATTGTCCTATGATAATTATGTTCTTCAATTAAGCTAACAAGCTTCCAAAATTGGTTGGTCATCCTAATATTAAACCTTATATAAAAGGGACAACCTTCCATGCATCTTACTATTATTCTCTTCTTGTCATTTTTTATGACAACACTCTTATTATCAATTGCATATTCTTTTATAGCATCTCTAATTTGCAACTTATCTTTGAACAACATCCCTAGCTTAAATTTTGTACTTTCTTTAAAAGTTAGAAACCTCTCCATCCCATCTTCAACATCACTTTCTGGTGGAGTATGCCGCTCATCTAAATCATAACTCTCATTACCATAAATAAAATTATGTCTATAAGGTTATTCTGTTGCCTCATTTGTAAGAACTATTGTCCAATTTACACCAACATTAGTAACTAAATTACACTCATCACTCTCATCATCCTCGTTGTCCTCATGATTAATTAGGATCAATTTCACTTTCGTCATTAACCTCCCCCATTAACATCGACTTGCACATCATCATTATCTTCCACATTCACATCCGCTTGAACATCCTCCACATTCATATCAACTCTGACATCATTAACCTCCTCTTTTACATCAACTTCAACATCATTAACTTCATAATTTACATCACCTTGATCATCTTGAATGAGAGTATTAACTTTTTCAACATTTTCTTATTCAACCTTCTCGTCAGTGATTTTAGGTATGTCAACATTGTGTTCAAAATAAACATCAAAGACCTTAAATTATTTAACATCTTAAATAAACTTTAACACATCTTTGTCATTATTAAATGGCTTAAGTATTGGGCAACTGACATATAACTCAAGAGGGGTGAACTGTGGTATTCAAAATTTGTGATTAATTTAAATATTTTCTTACTTAAAAACAAAATTTTGTGTTAGTAAAGATACATAGAGAAAAGCAGCTGATATAATTTGAAATAATAATGTAAATGACATAAATTTAAGAGATATGGTTAGAGAGATGACACCAAGATTTATGTTGGCTCCCCTGAATGTTAACCTACTTATTGAGAAAAAAGTGTGGGTTATATTGAGAAACAAGTTTAAGTTCTAAGTCCCACATTACTTGGAAAAGTGGAAGTTGAGCACTTTATAAGTCAGGGAATCCATACACCTATCACCATCAGGTTTTGGGTGAATATGTGGTGTCTCTCTCACTTGTTTGTGTGAGTCAATGATCTTTAGGTGAGTGTTTGACCCAATGTGAATGCTGTAACACCCTTCTAAACCCCGCGGCAATTTAATAATTAATCAGAGTAAAACATATGCACAAGGGTGCCACAATTATTCAAAATAATTAAATCAACTAAGGTCAAAGTCATGCTTCATTATGAAACGGTTCACCAAAACATAATCATGTTTATCACAGCGGAATACTAAACATCATCAAATACAACCAAATGGAATCATAATTCAACACCAAATAAAATGGATAATTTCATAAAACTCTATAACTATCGTTCCCCAGTGTTACAGATCAGAGCATGACCGACTCGACCCAACATAAACGGATAAACTCTACGAGTCATCCTCACCAAGCACTAATGCCGCTACTCCTCAATCTGAAAATGACAACATGTAAGGGTGAGTCTCATTCTCAATTAGTAAATATCATGCAATTCATAAGTAACAAGCATCATAATATATCGTTCACCCAATTATACATATTCAGATTCACATCTATTATTCATTAATTCACACAATAATAGACTACAACACATAACACGGAAATCCATACAATCATGTTATGACAAAAATGCATATGACACAACTGACACTATGCATGTGGTACCAATAAACCGTGGAATCAATCCACCTAGCCGATCTACGCCTCATCGAGATACGGCCCACCGGCACAATTTCCACACAATGGGAAATATGTCCACCAACGATCCAAACATCACCGGGATCCAACATCAATGCATATGAATGAATGAAACACGTATAACATACTTAAAACACACCGAATCACGATGAACAACTCATCTCAACACCACATCACCGAATAAGTATGTACATGTTTTCAACATCATTCAAATAGTCATGCGTCCATCACAATCATAATAACAAATCACAACCAATTCATCATCACATCAAACACATTGTCACACCTATCTCATATGCACACAATGTTCAATTCTCATCAAGTAATTAAATCGAGTTTTTAAAGAAATAAAGTTGGCTAATACCAATATTCATCATTCATCATATAAAACATTTAATTACTTGCACAACGCCCAAAACGGCACTAAGAAATGATACACGGATCAAAAGATACATTATTTTGAAGTTTGGGAAAATTCACACCCAGCAAGGTTCGCTCAGCGGAGCAAGGCAGAAGCGAAATCCTTCAGACCCCCACTCAGCGGACCTCAAGCAACGTCAAGCAGGAGCGAACTACGTTAGGACCTCCGCTCAGCGGACCCCCCTCCGCTCAGCGGACCTGCGATTTCAGCAAACCCCAAGTCTACGACAGACCCTGCGATTTCACATCCTTTTCACCCAAAAACGAATCCAGACATCACATACAGGCATATAATCATCATACATTCAATTATACACCATAAAATATCATCCAAACTCATTATTAACCAATTAGTTCACACAATTATCATCAATTCAATCCAATTATAACACCCTAACCTAACAATCCCAATATCTAATTGAACCAAACCATACATCAATCTACCTATCACCTAAGATCACATAAGAGATACTAAAAGGAAGAGTCCCCCCTTACCTCGATGAATCTCTTGAATGCTCTCCTTCCGGTTTCACGTTCTTGCCTCTTTCTCTTCTCTTGCTCTTTTCACGTGTTCTTCCTTTCTCCCCAAAATGGTTCCTTTTTCTTATTTTATGAAAATAAAATAAAAATAATATATCACAACTTAGTAAAAGGCCTAACTAATTAGCACCCCTCTTTTACTATCACCACATCATAAGCCCAATAGCTCTTACTCCATCATTTTCCAATTAAATCCAATTTAAAATTCTAAAATTCCAATTATTTAATTTAAATCCAAATTAAATTAATAAACTGAAATTATGGGTGTTACAAATGCTCTCCCCTCATGATTACCCATCACTACTCATGTCCCCAAGTGATTTTCTTGAGAGTTTTAATAATAATCTTGAGGTTTTACCGATTATGCTCACGAACCTTCATTGCAAGCAAATA
The DNA here is from genome assembly GCF_029867415.1 of Vicia villosa. NCBI lineage: Eukaryota > Viridiplantae > Streptophyta > Magnoliopsida > Fabales > Fabaceae > Vicia > Vicia villosa. The sequence continues at coordinate 85,648,214 of NC_081181.1, read as the reverse complement.
GAGAGATTTTACATTCCTATGTCCCTCAACTAAACTAGATATTTTCCCACTAGATAAACATCATTTCTTGTCAAAATAGAAGATTAAAATGCATTCAAATTTAAATTTTAATTAAAAGAACGGGTAATTATTACTTCTTACTTCGTGAAATATTTCTTCACTAGTTCACTTAGTATGTTGACGCATTTCTACAATAAACTCAATGTACATCAAGCTTTTAGTAGGACACATCGGTGAACTATATGCTTAAAAACTTTTAAGTAATGAGTATTCTTATACTTTTGAGTTTTTGTTCAGCAAGCATCCACCATCCAATATCCAATTAATTTGTTTAAAGAAAAAAACAATATATATATATATATATAACAAAAAAGGTAACGAATATAAATGAAGTATAGATAAGTAGACGGATGACACAAAATGCACCAAAGCTACAAAAAAATATATTAAACAAAACACACAGAAGCATAAAAATCTACAAGTACCTGAATCAAAACAAATCACCATAATACAATCCAAAAAATGCCTTTTAAGAGTTGCATCCCATTAAAGGATTAAGTTAGAGCTCAAGTCAGTTGGACCACCAACACTCGATCAAAAACCAACCACCAAAGAAGGATTGAAAACACAAATTCTCAACCTGCCTAAACTCTCGATCCGTTATTGATAAATAGAAAGGATAAGGTTCTGAAGTCATTATAAGAATGTGCAAGAGTTCTCAACTGATCTCCCTAAAATCCATTTCCAAGCAAAAAAAAAATTATCTTTCATGTTTGTTCAAGAATTAGAAAACACAACCTCATTTCGAACTCTCCCAATGGTTCAAACCACAGTGCGCCATTTTTTAATAATACCCCCTTAGACTTCTCTCTATCACCTTTAGAAATGAAACTCTAAAAAAGAAGACTATGATTCAAAGGAATAACTATCTGTCACCATATATAACTGAATATCCTATACCAAATAATGTTAACCAATTCACAAGTGAAAAAAAGTGAGAAATGGAATCAACGAAAACACCCTAAAAAGTACACAAGATAAGACTAAGGTCGACAATCAACTTCCTCTTATATAAATTCTCTCTAAAGGAGAACATGTTAAGGAGAATTTTCTAATAGAATACAATCACTTTAGAAGTTTCCCAACCACCCCTAAGTTTGGGGAGACCGATTGCAAGCGAAGGAAGGGTGGCTTGAAAAAATAGAAGAAGCCAAAAGAGAAAGTACTGTCCCTTGCTAGCTTCCAAACTCACTTATTTATTTCTATGGAAAATATGCCCTCGAATAACCAAGAGGATTTGAATAAGGATTGGTTCCTCATTGTAACACCCCACTTTCCCATATCGAAAATAAATAAGTTATAAATACATAAATAATCAGAGTAATACGAGTAGGATGTCACATCTTCTAAACAATTCACTAAAACATCATTTTAATTTATTATTCTTCATTAAAATAGAATATTCAATACTGCAGCGGAATTCAAACAGCTTATTAGTTCTCATGGCACCACGGCCTCAACAAATAAATCATATCCACTAAACAGGTGGTCCAACTATAATGTCAAAATCAAGATACGTAACAATTTAACATTTAACTGAAAGGAAATCAAAACACAGCGTATCCCAACATCCCCGTGTTACGTATCAGAGCGACTCCTAAGACTCGATCAGGTAACACTCGAGAAATCCAAGCACTACTCTGGTACCTGGTTATCTGTACTCCCGAAGAAGCACAGACACAACAACAGAAGAGGGGTGAGAATTACATTCAATAAATATGCGGTGAAATATCACATGGTTAAGGAGTAGTATCTACACCACACACAAACACAATCACAAACAGATTCTCACACCATCAATCACACAACAGCATCATTACATGACATTTACAAACAGTCGGATGAATGAAAATGTAACTATCGACTCTACATGCATGTGGTACCAACAGAGCATAAGCCCTCAACAGATGCCATTATATTAGAGGCAATAACAAGGCATAAGCCTTCAACAATGCCAATACAGGCCAACAACAGAGCATAAGCCCTCAACGACATATGTATGCAATATGGACATCCAATCAACACAATTCAACAACACAAGGCCTCAGCCTTCAACTCATTGCCATTTAGGCTATCAACCAACTCAACAACATGCAACTATAATTTTATTATTTTGTAGTTACATTCACAACAGTCAACACAAACTTAACACAATATTTTAGGTCCAAATCATAACTCTTACAGTCTCTCTATGTTTACCTAAGTCTTACAGTTTTAAGTAACTCAGAAAGGTATTTATTTCACTCAAGGATCAGGAGAAAATCACAAAAATGGAAAATTCTGCACACTAGCGTAACCATACGCGTATAGCTATCCCATACGCGTATGCCCCTTCCCCATACGCGCCTCATACGCGTACCACCAGGACCAGTTTTGCACTAAAAATTCTCTCATACGCGTATCACTCTTCCATACGCGTATAGCCTCCCTTCCATACGCGTACCATACGCGTTCCACCAGAAGTTGTGTTGTGCTGGGACAAGGCTGCGTATCATACGCGTATAGCCCCCTGGGTGTGTCCCCCATACGCGTATGGCCTCAACCCATACGCGTATCATACGCAAATTGACAGGAAAACTGTCTGTCAAAGTCTGCACTCGCACCAGTTCGTTCTCACTCGTTTTCATCACTTCCAGTCTGCGATTTCAGGTCCAAAACATCATATTTTCACCTATTAACTCACTCCTTTCATCTAGATTCATTAACCTATTATGCTACATCGATTTTAACATGATAACAACCCAATTCCTACTCATCAAATTGGACAATTTACATTCAGATTTAGTTCTCCATGAACACAGCAACAACTCAACCAACACCCAATACCACATCATGATTCATCAATCCAAAACAGAATTTCGTCCACAATCATACAATACGCATCAGTCATGAAGAACATCACACAAAGCAAATCAATTCACACATCAAAGAAGGAATTAGACATACAAATTATGAAACCTAAAGAGGGAAAGACACCCTCACTACCCTCTCATGTTGTAATCACCATTTAGAGAACCCATTCTCCCCCCTTACCTTAGGATTGAGCTTTGATCCTTCAACAATGGTGGAAGTCTCCTTTCTCTCTTGCCCTAGCCTCTTTCTCTGTTTCTACGTTCTTCACAATATTTTTGCCAAAAACTATTCCTTCTAATTTCTTTATTTTTATTAATCCTTCATTAATCCTTAATTTGCTACTGGGCTTACTACACACCCTCCCAATTACTAACCACTACTTGACCCAAATAACTAATTAATCAATTTACTACTTACTAAATAATTATTAAACTAATATAATAATAATTAAAATATCAGTTTAAGCACCAAACACACCAAATAACTACATAATAAAATAAATATCGAAAATCGGGGCGTTACAACTCTCCCCCACTTACGATATTTTCGTCCTCGAAAATCTTACCTCGTTCAAACAACTCGGGATAGGAGTCCCGCATCTTGCTCTCCATTTCCCACGTCATGCTTTCTCCGGTAGTCCCCGTCCAGACTACTTTCACCAACGGGATATCTTTACCTCTAAGGGACTTTATCTCACGATCCGTGATCCGAATCGGCATCGTCTCTACTGTAAGATTCTCTCTCACTTGCACGTCATCCATATGAATCACGTGAGATGGGTCCGGAACATACTTCCGAAGCTGTGACACATGAAACACATCGTGCAGATTCGACAGGTTAGGCGGTAACGCCACCCTATAAGCGACAGTACCCACTTTCTCTGAAATCTGATAAGGGCCGATAAATCGTGGAGTCAGCTTCTTTGACTTCAGGGCACGACCAACACCAGTCACAGGCGTGACTCTTAGAAACACATGGTCACCTGATTCAAATTCTAACTCCTTCCTTCGCTTATCATGATAACTTTTCTGTCTACTCTGTGAAGCCTTCATCTTTTCCCGAATCATTTTTACCTTCTCTGTGGTTTCTCGTACAATTTCCGGTCCAAGTACTACGCCTTCGCCAGATTCGTGCCAACATAGCGGAGTTCTACACCTCCGACCATACAACGCTTCAAAAGGTGCCATCCCGATACTAGAATGATGACTGTTATTATAAGTAAACTCGATCAATGGAAGATGAGCGCTCCACGAGCCTCCTTGTTCGAGAACACACGCTCTCAACAGATCCTCTAGAGACTGAATAGTCCTCTCAGTTTGACCATCCGTCTGAGGATGATACGCCGAACTCAACCTCAACTTAGAACCCAAACTTTCTTGCAAGCTCTTCCAAAAATCAGAAGTGAATCTCGGATCTCTATCCGACACAATGCACAAGGGAATACCATGCAACTTCACAATCACTCGGACATAGATCTCAGCTAACTTTGCCACCGGATACGTGATGTTAATAGGTATGAAATGGGCTGATTTGGTAAGCCTATCAACAATCACCCATATTGAATCGTGTCCACTTGCAGTATTAGGCAACCCTGTTACAAAATCCATCGAAATGCTATCCCACTTCCATTCTGGAATTTCTAACGGTTGCATCAACCCTGCAGGCTTCTGGTGTTCAATCTTCGATTTTTGACAAGTTAAACAAGCATATACAAACCGTGCCACATCTTCTTTCATCCTCGGCCACCAAAATATCTTCTTCAAGTCTTGATACATTTTAGTAGCTCCAGGGTGAATACTTAAGTTACTCCGATGACCTTCTTCTAAAATCATCCTTTTTATATCGTTGTCATCAGGGATATAGATTCGATTCCGCAATCTCAACACTCCTTGTGCGTCCACCTTAAAATCACTCTTCTCGGATTTGCCACAACCAACTATAATGTCCACCATTTTCACATCCAATTTCTGAGCCTCTTTGATACTGTTCAAAAAGTCATTGTCAATTTTGAGCATTCCCAACTTAACACTCTGCGGTGTCACTTCACAAATCAAGCTCATATCTCGGAATTGTTCGATCAACTCCAATTATTTAACCATCATAGCGGACATGTGCAAGGTCTTCCGGCTTAAGGCATCAGCCACAACATTCGCCTTACCGGGGTGATAATTCAACCCGAAATCATAATCTTTCAGCAGTTCTAACCATCTTCGATGTCTCATGTTCAGCTCCTTCTGGTCAAACAGGTATTTCAAACTCTTATGGTCACTATAGACTTCAAATCTAGAACCATAGAGATGATGTCTCCAAATTTTTAGTACGAAAACCACAGCAGCGAGTTCCAAATCATGTGTAGGGTAGTTCCTTTCATGAATCTCAGTTGTCTCGATGCATAAGCAATTACCTTACCATTCTGCATAAGTACACCACCTAAACCCATCAAAGAAGCATCGCAATAAACTACGAAAGGTTCTCCTGGGTTTGGTAATGTCAAAACCGGGGCTGTCGTCAATCTCTTCTTCAATTCCACAAAACTTTCTTCACATTGTGCATCCCATATGAACACTTTACCCTTACACGTCCACTTAGTTAATGGAAGTGCCAACTTAGAAAATCCTTCAATAAACCGTCTGTAGTAACCGGCCAAGCCCAAGAAACTTCTGATCTCGGTAGCTGACTTTGGAGTCTCCCATTGTAACACAGCATCTACCTTAGATGGGTCTACAGCAATGCCACCACCAGATATGACATGTCCCAGAAAACTGACTTCTTTCAACCAAAATTCACACTTGGACAACTTCGCATACAACTTCCTTTCTTTCAACACTTGCAATACCGTCCTCAAATGATCTGAATGCTCTGGCTCTGATTTAGAATATATCAAGATGTCGTCTATAAACACCACGACGAACTGATCTAAATACTCATGGAAGATACGGTTCATATATTCCATAAATACTCCTGGCGCGTTCGTAACACCAAATGGCATCACTGAATATTCATAATGTCCATATCTTGTTCTGAACGCTGTCTTCTGTACATCTTCATCTTTGACCTTAATCTGATGGTAACCCGACCTCAGATCGATCTTGCTAAAAACACTCGCACCCACCAATTGGTCCATCAAATCATCTATTCTCGGTAGCGGGTATTTGTTCTTAATGGTTACTTTATTCAGCTGTCGATAATCTACGCAAAGTCTCATGCTTCCATCCTTTTTCTTCACTAACAGCACCGGAGCTCCCCACGGCGATACACTTGGTCTGACAAACTTCTTCTCCAGTAAGTCTTCTAATTGCTTCTTCAATTCTGTCAACTCAGGTGCGGACATCCTGTACGGTGCCATAGAAACAGGTCTGGTACCAGGTACAAGATCAATCGTAAACTCAATTCCTCTTTCTGGCGGCACATCAGGAATCTCATCGGGAAAAACTTCAGGGAATTCTCTTACCACCGATAACTCATCGATGATGTTCTGATTCTCGATTGACAATGTTGCCATCAACGAGAACATCTCTACTTCTTCCTTCAGCAATTGTCGTACCTGCTTAGACGACACTAAGCCAGCTTCTTCTTCGGCAGTTGAAAATCTCACAGTCTTGTTATAACAATTGATGTGAGCATAGTTATATTCTAACTAGTTCATTCCCAAAATTACGTCTAGCCCGGCTAACGGTAAACATACTAAATCAACAGCAAAGTCCCTGTCGAAGATAGACAACGGACATTTCAAGCAAACAAGAGATGTAGTCACAGATCCTTTAGCTAGAACCTCAACTACCATCTCGCCATTCATCGAAGATAGTACAAGACCCAACCTTTCAACACATTCAGCAGCAATAAAACAATGAGTAGCACCAGTATCGATGATAGTAATTAAAGGCATACTATTGATGAAGCAAGTACCTCTAATGAGTCTGTCCTCAGTGCTTATCTGAGTACCAGCCAATGCGAACACCTTACCACCAGCTTGTGCCTTCTTGGGTTTCTGACATTGACTTCCAATGTGTCCTTCTTCACCGCAATTAAAACAAACCACTTCTTTATGTCTACATTCAGACATCATATGACCAGTCTTGCCACAACGGAAACACTTCTTAACGTCATCAGTGCAGTAAGTACTCTTATGACCAGCCTTCCCACACTTAAAACACACAATCGGAGCAGGAGCACCTCCCCCACTTGTTCTCTGGCCCGGAGCAGCTCTTCGTTTGCCCTTGCCAGCTGGAGTGTCATAAGGCTTGCCACGTTGCTGATTCTGCCTGCCTCTTCTATCACTGACAATCTTATAGTGAGCAGCATTATCTTCCTCAAAGATTCTGCAGCTGTCTACCAAGTTAGGAAAAACGCGGATTTGTTGATACCCTATAGCCTTCTTGATCTCAGAGCGTAGCCCATTTTCAAACTTAACACATTTTGAAAACTCTGCGCCCTCTCCATCATAGTACGGATAAAATTTGGCCAATTCAGTGAACTTAGCAGCATAGTCAGTCACTGACATGTTCCCTTGTTTCAGTTCATGGAACTCAATTTCCTTCTTACCACGGACGCTCTCCGGATAATACTTTCTCAGAAACTCCCTTCTGAACACATCCCAAGTGATCTCTTCACCTGTGGCTTCTAGTCTCTGACGTGTTGCTAGCCACCAGTCGTCAGCTTCGACTGCTAGCATATGTGTCCCATAGCGAACTTTCTGTGCCTGAGTACAATCCATTACACGAAAGATCCTCTCGATCTCTTTCAACCACTCTAAGGCTCCATCAGGGTCATGCTTGCCTTTGAAGACCGGCGGGTTCTCCCTCTGGAAAGTAGCCAAACTGCGAGACCCAGCATTCTCACCAGCATTAGGTTGATGTTCCAGAGCTTGAGCCATAGCCTCCAAAGCAGCAGCAATCGCAGCATCGTTTCTCCCAGCCATTTCAACTAAACACTGCAACAGAAACATAGTTAGATGACAAGTTTTAACCATACTCGATTTGTTAGCGACTCAACTACTTGGTCGGACGGACCGACCTGCTCTGATACCAATTGTAACACCCCACTTTCCCATATCGAAAATAAATAAGTTATAAATACATAAATAATCAGAGTAATACGAGTAGGATGTCACATCTTCTAAACAATTCACTAAAACATCATTTTAATTTATTATTCTTCATTAAAATAGAATATTTAATACTGCAGCGGAATTCAAACAGCTTATTAGTTCTCATGGCACCACGGCCTCAACAAATAAATCATATCCACTAAACAGGTGGTCCAACTATAATGTCAAAATCAAGATACGTAACAATTTAACATTTAACTGAAAGGAAATCAAAACACAGCGTATCCCAACATCCCCGTGTTACGTATCAGAGCGACTCCTAAGACTCGATCAGGTAACACTCGAGAAATCCAAGCACTACTCTGGTACCTGGTTATCTGTACTCCCGAAGAAGCACAGACACAACAACAGAAGAGGGGTGAGAATTACATTCAATAAATATGCGGTGAAATATCACATGGTTAAGGAGTAGTATCTACACCACACACAAACACAATCACAAACAGATTCTCACACCATCAATCACACAACAGCATCATTACATGACATTTACAAGCAGTCGGATGAATGAAAATGTAACTATCGACTCTACATGCATGTGGTACCAACAGAGCATAAGCCCTCAACAGATGCCATTATATTAGAGGCAATAACAAGGCATAAGCCTTCAACAATGCCAATACAGGCCAACAACAGAGCATAAGCCCTCAACGACATATGTATGCAATATGGACATCCAATCAACACAATTCAACAACACAAGGCCTCAGCCTTCAACTCATTGCCATTTAGGCTATCAACCAACTCAACAACATGCAACTATAATTTTATTATTTTGTAGTTACATTCACAACAGTCAACACAAACTTAACACAATATTTTAGGTCCAAATCATAACTCTTACAATCTCTCTATGTTTACCTAAGTCTTACAGTTTTAAGTAACTCAGAAAGGTATTTATTTCACTCAAGGATCAGGAGAAAATCACAAAAATGGAAAATTCTGCACACTAGCGTAACCATACGCGTATAGCTATCCCATACGCGTATGCCCCTTCCCCATACGCGCCTCATACGCGTACCACCAGGACCAGTTTTGCACTAAAAATTCTCCCATACGCGTATCACTCTTCCATACGCGTATAGCCTCCCTTCCATACGCGTACCATACGCGTTCCACCAGAAGTTGTGTTGTGCTGGGACAAGGCTGCGTATCATACGCGTATAGCCCCCTGGGTGTGTCCCCCATACGCGTATGGCCTCAACCCATACGCGTATCATACGCAAACTGACAGGAAAACTGTCTGTCAAAGTCTGCACTCGCACCAGTTCGTTCTCACTCGTTTTCATTACTTCCAGTCTGCGATTTCAGGTCCAAAACATCATATTTTCACCTATTAACTCACTCCTTTCATCTAGATTCATTAACCTATTATGCTACATCGATTTTAACATGATAACGACCCAATTCCTACTCATCAAATTGGACAATTTACATTCAGATTTAGTTCTCCATGAACACAGCAACAACTCAACCAACACCCAATACCACATCATGATTCATCAATCCAAAACAGAATTTCGTCCACAATCATACAATACGCATCAGTCATGAAGAACATCACACAAAGCAAATCAATTCACACATCAAAGAAGGAATTAGACATACAAATTATGAAACCTAAAGAGGGAAAGAAACCCTCACTACCCTCTCATGTTGTAATCACCATTTAGAGAACCCATTCTCCCCCCTTACCTTAGGATTGAGCTTTGATCCTTCAACAATGGTGGAAGTCCCCTTTCTCTCTTGCCCTAGCCTCTTTCTCTGTTTCTACGTTCTTCACAATATTTTTGCCAAAAACTATTCCTTCTAATTTCTTTATTTTTATTAATCCTTCACTAATCCTTAATTTGCTACTGGGCTTACTACACACCCTCCCAATTACTAACCACTACTTGACCCAAATAACTAATTAATCAATTTACTACTTACTAAATAATTATTAAACTAATATAATAATAATTAAAATATCAGTTTAAGCACCAAACACACCAAATAACTACATAATAAAATAAATATCGAAAATCGGGGCGTTACACTCAGACACAAAGAAATGGCTCTTCCATCTAAAATCACAAATTAAGGTCTCATCAAACCACCTACCAGTCTCTCTCACGTCCTCTTCTGGATAATAAGTTGTTGTAAACAACCTAGGGAACATAGCCTTAAGGTATAAAGTCCCATTCCAAGGGTTATCCAAAAAGACATTTAAAACTGTGATCCAACTTTCCTATTAATACCATGAACGAACTATTTAGAAGGGTCTTCTAGCTTAGAGCCAATAAAATAAATTCCTTTCCACTAGGAGGAAGAGTTACACAAGCTATAATATCTATCTCACCTTTATTAATAAATAATATAGACATCATAAGAATCAACGAAGATGTCCATCTAAAGACCAGAATCACCTGGATAAAGCATCACCTCTACTTAGCCAAAAGAGTTAAGTTAGACGGACAAAGATCTCTAAACCCTAATCCAATTTTACTTTTATACTTATACACATAAAACCAACTAACCCAATATATTTTAGACTCTTACTTAATATTCTTTTGATCTGACCCACTACGTGATATTTCTATATAAGGTTTCCCTAGTCTTTTGGCTGAATTTTTCTACCATTCCTAAAAGTCAGCTTCCCTTTTATGAGAGTGATTTCATTTCTTTATAGAAGCCTATTCTTGAGCTCTTTCTTTCCTTTAGAACATAAATTTTCACTTTTCACTTAACCTCTACTCTCTTTACATGCCCATATTTTCTACAGATACCATTCTTGCCCTGGGCTTAAGTTCTCATTTCTTGTATGTATTTTCACTATACCTTAGATGAATGATCATTTAGTGAACCTTTCTAGTGATTTTGGGGGTAATGGTTCATCTGCATCCGCTAGAACAAAAACCTTCACTAGTTTATACTCCAACCTTTCCATTACTAGCAATTATGCTTTAGTTATCATAAGTGTAGTTTTGAATCAGAGAGGTTCTCTTGACATAAAAACTTATATTCATGAATCTTTCTCCAACAATATCCTTTGTGACAGTGATGTTATAAGTGATCATGCATTCAGTTATGCATCTGTTCCTTTGATAACCTTTATGGGTTCAATTTTTCCTGTTTTTACTTTAATGGAGGTACTTCCTTGAACAAGGAGGAATCTCTCACTTTCATCAGAACTTACCAGTCCCCCTTTGGTTGGGATATAAGTGATGTTGAGATTAGGGATCACCTCAATCTTAGGACTTAGTCTTCATGTGTCAATTGGCTCAGGCCATCATATATCTTTTGTGCTAATGAAATACTTCGAAAAAGTACAAGTCTTATGGAGTTGATTGATGCGAGCAAGTATAGCCGAATGGATTAAAAAATATTAGGAAGCCTATTTTTCTTAAATATTCATCCGGTCGTGATGGAGGATAACATAAAAGTATTTCATCCCTCTAATTGGTTGGTTCTTCCCATGGATTTAGGAAAAAGGATTTGTAGTAGCTCTTGGGAATGCTCTATTCCTTTCTACGAGTGATTATTTACTCAAATAAATTTGTTCTTACCCTTGACCCAATTTAAAGACGAGGTGTTAAGGTTCTTGAATATTTACCCCTCACGGCTTTATCCCAACGCTTGGGCTTTGATAAGGGAATTCTTGGGGTGATTACTAGCTTTGGAAGTTTTCCTACCGAATATTTTTCCATAATTTTGTCGTGGTGCATAATTTACTGAATAATATTCGGGATCAAGGGTCCATCTTGCTACATAAGGATATTCCATGATTTTATGATCATGCCGAGAACTAGGACGATTTTTGGGACAACTTCGTGTTAGTAAAACCTTGTACCTTAGGGGCTCACTCCGCCTTCTATATAAAACATGTTGTTTGGAAGACCTAACTCAACTTTTAAATAGAGTAGTCAAGATGGATTATTAAGTCATAAACAGGTTAACCCTGACAAGTTTTATAGGGTCGGCCCAAAAACTAGTTATAATACAAGCTTGAATTATATTACCTAAGCTCTGGCCTAAATGGGTTGTGGGCTACCCGACACTAAAAGAGTTATTTATTTATTATTTTGTTATATAAAAATAAAGTAAAAAAATCTTATAATATTTATTATAAATATGATATATAAAACATATTAGTTTAAATATGATACATTTTCAACTACTATATTATTTTTAAAACATACTATAACATGTTTTTAAATACAATACATATTTAAAATTGTTCAAATATAATATAAATTAATAAGTTGTGATGAATTTTTTAAGTGAAATGTAGAATAATTTAATATTGATTCAATTATATGAATGCATAATATTTAAGATAAAAGTATTGAATATAATAGAAGAGATAAACTTAGTGAGGTGGGACAACTTAATATGTTGGTTTTTTTTTTAGTGAAACAACAAAATTATTAGCATAATTTTTAGAATTTTTAACTTTGTGAGCCAAACGGACTACATGCGGTCCAAACAAGCTAATCCTTATAGATAGTAGACTTTTTAAGACCACACTAAAAAACCTTTACAAATTTTAAGTTCTAATTTAAAGGCTTAAGCCTTATGTTTTATTTGGTTTGGTGGCCGATTCATATTGTTATGTGCAAGTGTGAGTGATTAAAGTCTCACATTGTTATGAATGAATTTCATTCACCTATCACCTTAAAGTTTTGAATTGAGATGTGACATCTCCCTCTCTTGTGGTCCTAGAAAATTAGTTCTATTGGTGCTCTCGACTTTTCCAAAACTCCCAAACACATGAGTTATCAAATTTTGAAGCTCTAATCTAAACATATTGTAACAAAATAATTCGGGAATGCATCCTAAAAATATTGAAGGTCTCACAATCTAGATTGATGTATTTATTCGATATTTGTTTGCATAGTTAACATCTATATGTATATCTATGTATATGAGAGGATGTGGTATTGATGTATTTATTCCATGTTTGTTGCATAGTTAACATCTATATGTATATCTATGTATATGAGAGGATGTGGTTGGGAGTCACAACTTTGTTCTTATCCATAAATATTTTATACATAGTATATTTTGACAATTTTAATTAATAATATATAAATTTTTCCATATAAAATATGAAAAAGAAAATTATTTGATAGTAAAAATATTGTTGTTTTAAGGGTGTTCGTATTGCAGTTTGAGAAATTTTGATGCTAAAAATCATTTGAATCGCAAAAGAAAAATATATATATTTTAGTTAAATTTTAAAAGTAAAACTAAACTAATCTAAATTAAATCAATGCGATTTGGATTGGTTCAGTTAATTCGATATTTTACCAGAGTTTTATCAAGACATACATATATTTATAAAGGACAACATAATTTTATTAATAAGTTAATAATTTGAGATATAAATACTGTCTCATAAAAAATATCTCATTTATATTTTTTTTCTGTCTCAAAATAATTGTCAACTTATAATTTGAATGCAACATTTATTATTATTTTTCACTACAAATTTAAAATTTAAAATGATAGGTTGTGTAGTTATAAACAAATATGCATGTGATTAGACTAATTAGACTTTTTTTTCATTATCAATACTTAAACTTTTCCTTTTAATTTTATCATAATCAACAGAAAATAAAAATTAAAATAAAATAATTTAATATCAAATAAAAACTTGAGACAGCCTTGTTAATGGCTTAAATAGTTAGTTGGTCCATGTAGGTTAACGTATTTTTTGATTTTCGTCTCTATATCTTATTTTCTTGAAAATGATCCTTCAATGTTAATTTTTGTTTTTGTTTTGGTTCCTAAAGTTAAAATTCGAATAAAAATTCGCAGAAAATTTACAGATTTTCCTGTGAATTTTAATTTTAGGGACTAAATCTAAAAGAAATTTAATATTTTAAGGACTTTATCCAGAAAAAAAAAGATACAGGCACGAAAATCAAAAACACGCTAACTTACAGGGATCAACCGACTATTTAAGCCAAAATTAATATAAAAATACAAGAAAATTATTTTTTATTAACATATAAAAAATTTGATAAATAAAAATAAATTACTCTTTTCTCCTAAATTATAAGCCACTTTACTATAAATATTTATCTCAATTTATAAATCATTTTGCAGTCTTAATACATTATTAATAATTTTTTGTCTAATATATTTTTTAATTTTTTTTTTTAATTTTTTTTTTCAATATAATTATTGAAGGATATTTTTGTAAAATCATACATCATTTTAATTTTTTATAAAAATAATAATTATATTTTTGAATTTATGTAAAATAGGTAAAACGTCTTATAATTGTGGATAGATAATAATACATTAAAAAAATATGAGATAATATTTGTTATCAACTAATATAGAAAAGCATATGGAAAAATTTCTTATCACTATACAAGAAAAAAATACCAAATAAATATTTGTAATGAATATATTAAAAAATACGATAAATTATTTATTTTGATAAATAAAAAAATAGATATTTATCATTATTACTTACAAATGCCACAAAATAAATATTAGAATATATTCGTCAAATTCGCTCTAAATTTATAAAAATTAATATTGATATTTTATGCAAGTATTTAAAACCAGACTATAATATAATATTTATATTCATTCTATTATGTTAATTATTTTATGAAAATAAATATTTTATTAGTTATATTAATTAATTTCAAATATATTAATAAAATTTTATTAATTTTCTTTAATTATTAAATTTTTTATTTTATTTTTATTTTAAGAACATTCAAGATAAATATCTATCATATTCATGACCACGTGTGATACAGCAAATAGTTGTCTAGTGATTACCCCTATATAAAGAGACTTAAATGAAAACAGTGAGACTCAGAGTTTTGCATTAACAACAGTTATTCAGTGCATTACGTAAGTTTCGGCTTTGAGTTTCTGGTGCTTTCGAATACAGACAGAGTAACACACAAGCATGGCAAAGGTATCTTGTCTCTTTATTCTTTGTTTCATGATTAAATTAAGATTTCTTGTTTAATAATGTTTTGATTATTATTCCTGAAATCTTTTATGTTTTGATTGGTCAATAATTTGTTCCAAAATCTTGTTTGCATGTATGGTCTTGATTCTTGGGACAGATTTCAAAGTTTTTGATGTTTTTGCGGCCACAATTTGAGACTGCATGTTGTATTTAACTGTAGTTCTAGGTTGTATCAGGGATATCACTAATGAATCTGAGAAGTTGTGGTTTCATTTCATCTTATTTGTTTGTTTTTGAAGCAAGGTGTGGATTCTTGGATTCTCAAAGTACTAATGTGGTTTTTATGCATGCAGGCTGGTGAAGCATTTTTCAGGAATGTGTTGGAGAGCATTCAGGAAGTGTACTTGAAAAGGAATCCAACTGCTAAGGCTGTATTGGACCTTGTTCAGTCTGTTGACAATGACAAATTGGCCTACGATCATCTTGCATTCAGGACCTTTGGGGTACGTCACTTGGTTTACTACCTTCCACACACATTGATTATACTTTGTTGTCGATCCCGAAGATTAACTGTTTGTTCAAATCCTACTACTTTTTAGATTTATTGAATAACTAATGTACCTGGTTTATATACAGACCAAATACATTAATTATTCAATAAATTTAAAAAGTAAATTTCTTTTATAATATGGGACAGAGGGAGTATCATATTGTAGTATAGAAGATTTATTTAGATTGCGCTATGTTATAGCGTCCATATTGAACAACGCTGATCTTGTGAACTTAATTATAGGTCAATGGCTATGGAATTGAGTCCTTGGCTGGTTTTTTCTTGGATAATGGCTATACACAACGAGATGAGTTGAAGTTTCCAGGAAAGAAACTGAGAGCCTTTTGGTACGCACCTCCTGCTGATGCATCTTCCGGAACTGGAAGTGGCATTAGGGGGCCCCTGCCAAGAGTTTTTATATCAGAGATCTTGGTAGATCAGTTGAGTCCACAAGCTCAGGTATGTTGGTGAGAACAAATTTCAATTGACGTCTAGTTTTAGTATATTGCAATGTTGCTTCAGTGTTCGAAATATTGGTTGTACTAAAAGAAGGTGAAAATTTTGATACAGGAAATCATTAAGAAATACACTGAATCAGCAGGAAATGGAAACAAGTATGGAGCTCTTGCAAGTTCCTTGGGACATTTAACATGGGAGAAACCCTTATATTCTGAGTTTCAACAATTGGCAAGGTATTAATATATCTCCAGCTTGAAATAATATTTGAGGATCTTCAAGTACTGTTTTTCTTATGGTTTGTTGATACTTGTTATATACAGCGAAAGTGAGTACGCTGCGTGGACACTAGTCAATGGACATGCACTTAACCATGTCACTATTTCAGCTCATCGCCTGAAAACTCATTTGAAGGATATCAACAAACTGAATGAGTTTCTTGAGAAGAGTGGATTCAAATTGAATTCTGAAGGAGGAGTATTGAAAGGTACGTGTACTTTTATTACAGATACATATCAATTTCGTGTCTGGTGTCTGTGTCAATGTTTCACATGTCGTGGACATTGATACAGAGGATTATGTGAATGACTTTTAATATTTCCTCCACATGCAGTTAGTCCTGATGGCCTTCTCCAGCAAAGTTCAACTGTAGCAGATTCAGTTTCTTTCCAATTTGCTGATGGTGTAACTGAATCAGTTCCATGCTCCTACATTGAATTTGCCGAGCGTCTGGTGCTTCCAGAGTATGAAAATTTACCTCTCGAAGAGGTAAGCCGCATTGTTTCTCTCGAATATCATGTTTTGAGTCATTTTCTGCAAGATTGCTAATTCTTATTGTTTTAACTAATGGAACAGGTTAAAGAGTTCCATAGGAGGGATGGTTTTGAGGCATCAAGTGCTGATAAGATCTTTGAAAGCACATCCAAGGAACAACTCAGCCGAGTTTCCTCTTAGAAGGCTCATCTCTGTCATTTCTGTCTGTGTCATGAATTTTCAGAATAACAACATTTTGTATTCTTGATGTTTAGATTTCAAGCTCTTCCAGTAATGATTGTACTTCATGTTTAGATTTCACCTTTTATCATATTTCATTATTAATAATAAATTGGTCCAATGGAATCATTTGTTGTTGAAATGGTAATTTGAGTTTGAGTTTTACCTTTAATGTGGCTTTTCAGATCCTACCTATACCAATTCAAAAAAACTATTAAGTTTTTTTTCTTATAGTAAATCTCTCTAAAATCAAATTAAACCTACAAAGACTAATCAAAGTTTCAATAATTATCATCATCATCTTCTTTATTCATTTTACACATAACATTTCTCTCCTCTTCCATTCCACTTCCTTCATCTTCTTTTTTCATTTCTCATTTCACAGTCATTCCACTTTTTTCGTAATTGTTCCATCTCATTTATGTAGACCAAGTTATCTCTCATTTCAGTGGTAAAAACATCTAGAAATCATAAACAATGAAAGGAAACTTTGAATGTGGAGGGTGACAGTGGATTAGAGAGATAATTGAGGGCGAGAATCAAAATTTCATTATTATTGGATAAGTATACCTTCAAGGGTATTTATGTAAAATGATTGGGATACAAAACAATAAGTCACATAAGCCTAAAAACAAAATATCGAGCCTTTAACCGGTCACACAAAATTAGTAACCGGTTACGACTGCTAAAATTAAAACAATAATAAACAGTGGTAACTGAAATTAGTAACCGGTTACGACTGCTTAAATTAAAACAATAATAAACAGTGGTAACCGGTTACTGCGAATGCGTAATCGGTTACGCCAACTTCAGAATCACTTTTTTCTAGCTTCTTTGACTTATTTTAATACTTGTAACGGGTTACACATGCGTGTTAATCGATTACAATACTTGAATTATTATTTTTCACATAATACACCACCTTAATTCAAGTACTCCAACTCTTTCATGCTCATGTTCATCTTCAATCTTTTGAATACTTGAATTGTGACCCATTGATCAGCAAATCCGCCACTTGATCTACACTTCTACAATATCTCAATTTCAACTTTAATTCACTAATAAGTTCCCTCAAGTAGTAAAATTTCATCTCAATATGCTTGCTCCTTGTAACACCCCTCTAATAACCCGCGGCAATTAAATAATTGTTAATCAGAGTAAACATGTAGAGAGGCATCACAATTCATAAAATGAAGAAAAACACACGTCGGTACATATCATGCATTCACTGAAACAACTGAAATTATAACTCATTAAATAAAATCATGTTTTACACAGCGGAATCAAAAACATAGAGTCAACATTCATCATTAATGTATCTGACTCAACCAACAAAACCAAATAGAGTTATAAACAACTCAAAACAAACGTGTTCCCAGTGTTACATCTACCAGAGCATGACACCGACACTATAACTAGAAACCGACTTATGAGCTAATCCTCACCAAGTCGCGCCGCTATCCTCAATCTGAAGATGACAACAAGTAAGGGTGAGTCTCATCACAGTTAACCAATGTTATTGCATCATAAATAATAACATATCATAGTTGTATCATTCACCCAATTGTTTCATACTCAGACAAATCAATCATTCATACATCCACAGATAAACAAACAGTCAACATGTATCATCTATCATCAGGCTATAAACAAATCATGCACATGTATAAAACTGACACTATGCATGTGGTACCAATCATCACCAGTGGAAATCATCCACCGACCGATCTATCATCATCCAGATACGGCCCTGCCAGCACAAATTCCTCACAATGGGAATTCTGCCCCTCGCTGAATCCTCTCATCATCTAGGATTCAGCCCATGTTTATGAATGCATGCAACATATATATAACATACTTTCATCATTACCATCCTATGAGTAGCATCATCTATACTCATTTCATCATCATCATCATCAACAATACTAAGCATGTTCATATATACATTACATCATTCAATACAATCAATCATCAGTAAACCACAGAATCACATCACAAGGTTTACACAGTACCAAACAGTATACAAACAGGCATACCAATCGAAAGTTACACATCATTGAACTTTTCAGAAAAATCACAAAAACAGAAATTTCACACACAGAACGCCATACGCGTATCATATGACCCATACGCGTCCATACGCGTATCACCTTGCCTCATACGCGTATCATACGCAATTCACCAGAACTCAAAATAGCCTAGAAACCAACTCATACGCGTATCAGCCTTACCATACGCGTATCACCAGAAATATTTTCCTCTTTCAAATTTTCCATACGCGTACGAACATCCTCATACGCTCCCATACGCAAAACACCAGTACGTGGTATTTGGGACAGGGCAACTGCGTATCATACGCGTATAGCCCATTGGGAGTGTCCCCCATACGCGTATGACCTCATCCCATACGCGTATGGCATTGTTTCATACGCGAAACACCAGAAAATGCCCAGAACCTGCAGAATTCGTAACAGTCCAAAACCCATTCGTTTTTACTCATACCAGTCCACGAATTTGAGTCTAAAAACCAGAAAAATTGCATCTAAACAGCATACAATTTCGTCCATAACCATAGTACATGATTCCATAATCAATTTCGTTCATCATACCCTAAATCTATCAGTTATTAGGGATTAACAGCTCAATTTTAATGATGAACACAGAGAAAAATTCAAAATATAGAATCAATTATCCAAACAATACTCCTAATCAACATCACTATCCATAACACGATAATAGAGATTAAATGGAGAGTCTCCCCTTACCTTAGACAAGAGTTCTTGATCCTTGGTCTCTCCCTCTACAGTTCTCCTTCACGTTCTTCGTGTTCTCAACCCTTTGTTCTTTCACGTTCTTTCTTCCTTTCCCCAAATCCCAAATGCTTTATGAAAATAATAATAATTTAGTAAAAGTATTATAAAATCACCCTCCCTCTTTTACTATTTACTCACATGGCCCAAATGCCATAAACCATTATTTATTTATTATTTTCACAAAATCCCCAATAATTCTAATTATTAATTCAATATTCCAATTAAATTAATATTAAAATTATACGGGTGTTACACTCCTCCTATGTAATTTGGTTTTTTGCAAGATTTCTCAATTTCAACTTTAATTCACTAATAAGTTCCCTCAAGTAGTAAAATTTCATCTCAATATGCTTGCTCCTCCTATGTAATTTGGTTTTTTGCAAGATTGACGGTGAAAATGTTATCAACTAAGACCGTAACAGCCTCACCCTCATTGTTACTTGATCGGTAAAATAGCAAGTGTACTATTTTGCCTCTTGTAATAATAGGGAAAATTCTCCGAATATCGATCTCGGGGACTACGCAGGAATAATGAGTTCAATTCAAAGTTCAATTAAACAAAAACTTCAATTGGGTTTTGTTTGGTGATTATCACTTAACGAAAAGTAAAATAAGCAGTAAATGAAATTGACTTTTTAACAAATACGAGTAACATGCTAGGGGTAGTGGATGATTGACAATGTAACAACTCTGAAATCTCTATTGCAACAACTTATTTTCAATAATCAATTACCGGTTCTTAAGGTTGTTTGATCCTAAGTCCTTAGTGAAAAAACCTTTGATCCTTCATCCTAAACCCTAAGTCCTTAGAGATTTACAATGAAATCAAGCAATTAAGTTATCAAGAATATCCGGTTACTATAAGGTAATCCTAGTCCTAGGTAATATCAATTATAGCATATTCTCATGAAAGCATTATCAATGGTTGTCTAACCTAAACGATAATCATACATCAATTCTGATTTGTCCGAAAGGAAAAGCATTAGAAACATCAAGAGAATAAATCAACAATGAAAAACATGATTGTTATTGCAATTGCAAACTCAGAGTCATTACAAAGTGAAATCAGAGCCACCCCCTAGCATTGGGGGGTTTAGCTACTCGTAGTAATCAAAGAAAACATAATAATGAATAAAGACATTACAAGAAATTGGAGGAGATTGAATCTTCAATTGCTTCCGTTCATGAAGATCTTCTGCTCTCCCAAACCCTTGCTTTCTCCAATCTTCTATTGTATTCTTTTCTCTAATCGGTCAAAATTCCCTCTCTCCTTCCACAAACCTTGTTTAAATAGTATTAGCATCAGTCTTCGTGTCCACAAAAAGTCCAAAGTACCCTTAATACAAGACAGAGTAAAACAGATCAAAAAGTGAAGTTTCTATCCGCATCCATCTACACGGGCCGTGTTGATTAACACGGGTGCCCGTGTTTATTTACTGTTTCACGTAAGGTTGAAATTCTGCCCAGGCCTATCAACACGGGCCGTGTTGATTAACACGGGTGCCCGTGTTGATTCACTGACTGACGTAGCTTTTTTCTTTGATGCAGGCCAATCAACACGGGCAGTGTTGATTAACACGGGCGCCCGTGTTGATCCTGATTTTTCAACTTTTGGCTTTCCGGAGCGTCCAACAGTCAGCTTTTAGTCCTTTCGAACCTATGCATCAACCTGCAACACTAACACTACCAAATCGAAGCATAAAGAAGATCTTTTGACATAAACTTTAAACCAAATGCAATGCAATACTATAAATTAATAAATATGATAAACTTAACTTAAAAAGCAATAAAACAACCGAATGTGTTACCGAGATGATGAATTTGTGCCGGATGAAAGACAAAACTTAATAGAAATGGTGACCGATCACAACCCCAAACTTATCTCATTGCTTGTCCTCAAGTAATGTATTGAGACTAAACAGAGGTCACCCACGAATTTCTCTTCTCCACAATACAGCCTGTGTCTTTCACAACTTGGATTTTTCCTTCCCGATCAAGCTTCTGGTTTCCTGAATCGAACTATCTACCACACTTTCACATCAGAGGGCTTCTTTACCTGCAAACTTCTTCACACTCTCACCAGATCCCTCAGGGTTAAGGTGTTTGCACTCACAGTATCAAAGTATGCAATATCAACTCTTAATTTTGAATTTACTCTATCTTCACTACACAAACATATTCCACACACTTTATGAGGTCTTTTTGGTTATAATGGGGCTCAGGTATGGTAGGATAGACAAATGAATGGATAACAAAGGGTTTTGGATTCGGCATTCATGTTATTTTTCTCATTTTTGTGCCTCAATAATGACCTGGGGTTTATTCACTTTGATTCTTCACTCAATTTTTCTATGAGCATGTTTGAATCTTTAGTAACGACAAGTGCTTTTATCTTCTTTCTTTATTATTTTATTTTTTGATTTCTTTTTACGCACTTGCTATTTTTCTACGAATTGTCACCCCAAACTTAGCTTTTTGCATACTTTATAAATTACAACAATCATGTCGAACAAGGGTAGGAAGTGTATAGTTACGGATGAACAGGGGTTTAATTCAAACAAAAAGGCTAAGGCTCAACGGGGTTCACAAAGGATAAACATAAAGTAAAGGATGGATAGAAAGGCTAAGGGTTAAACAAACAACATGCCTCAGTGTGTGTCCTCATGTTGTGCTGTGTAAAAAGAACATACGCAAAATCAGAGTGATAAGGTCATACCTGACTGAACTCTCATGATGATATTTTAGTGTTTGGCCTTTGTACTCTCACCATGTTGGTTATGCTTACAAGCTCTGAAGCCTCCTCGTGTAATGTGGTTTCTTTTTCGACTCGGGTATACTATACAACCATTTCAGTCCGGTGTTACCAAATCGCGTCCAACATTTAATTTTATCATTTCATGGCTGCATCAACTTCTGGGGTGCCTCGGGAGATCAAGTATGGGGAGTATCTTTCATCCACTAGCTATCAATCTCGGGTTCATCCAACAACTATATCTCACTATGTAACACAATGGTATACCAAAGACGAATAGAAATGCTAAAAACAAAATAAAAACAGAAACAAAAGAAATGCAAGAAACCCCCCCCCCCCCCACACTTGAACTAAACATTGACCTCAATGTTTTAGCCCACTGCGGAAAAGACTCACATAGGGTACATCAACTCCAGCTGCCGCTTTTAAGCTTTCACCAGAGAAATCCCCTTTTTATTACCTGACATAAAACAAAACAAAAGAATAAATTAATTATTAAAAGTTTGGGTTGCCTCCCACATAACGCTTCGTTTAACGTCGCATGGCTCGATGGTCCATTACCCTTTATTATGGAGGGTATTTTCTCTTCCACACCTGGTTGCTTTTCACCTCCGCAATCAGAAACTCATGATGATGAAAAGTATGGACAACTTTTCTCTTTAATTCATGTTCCTCATTCATCTTTTCACCTTTCTTTTTCTTAGAACATTTGGTGGCTTTAGGAGTTGGTTCCACCCGAGAGGCTATGCTTGACACTTTTTCTTGGAGCTGTTTAGGCTTTTTGTCTTTTTCCTCACTTTCTGTCATACCACCAGAAGTTTGATCATTTACAACCGCCCTATGTTTCTTAACTCCTAACATCTTCAAGGTTACTTTTTCATCAAATGATTTCAGCGTTAGTGTCCCTTTTTCAATGTCGAAGTTGCAGCGGCCTGTCGACAAAAATGGTCTCCCAAGAAGGATATGAGTTTCTTCGTCTTCCAGAATGTCCATGACATGGAAGTTAACAGGGAATACAAACTTATCAACTTCCACTAGTACATCTTCAGCTACCCCATAGGATTTCTTAATGGTGTGATCGGCGAACCTTAATTGTGTTTTACTTTCACTAATCTTTTCCAATTCAAGCTTTTTGAAAATGGACAGAGGCATTAAACTCACACTAGAACCAGAATCGAGGAGTACCTTTTTAAATGTTATATTCTTGATAGTGCATGGTATCGCCACCGCCCCAGGGTCTTTCCTCTTTATTGGGATTTTTCTTGCTGTCGAGACTATACCACACTTATTAGTTGCAATTTTTGATTCCCCTCCCAGTGATCTCTTTTTCGCCATCACCTCCTTCATGAATTTCCTATACAAGGGCATGTGCTCAAGTGCTTCGAAGAAGGGTAGATTTACCTCTAACTTTTTGAACAAGGCAGTGAACTTCTCAAAGTCTTTCTCTTTTGAATTCTTCTTTGCCACTCTGGAAGGGAAAGGCAGTTTGATCACCGGTTCAACAACTTTCTTATTTTTTTTCTTCAAATGGTTTACCCGGCGGTACCACAACCTATGGCTCTTTTGGATTTTCTCTTATTTCTAAATCCACCTCTATTCCCATGGGGTCATCTATTTCCTCTTTTTCTTTTTCAGATTCTGCCACTTTTTTACTTCTTGTAGTAACAACATTAATCTTCTCTTGGTATTTCGGATTTTTCACAGTTGAACTCGAAAAGGTACCTTGTGCCTGTAGAGTGAGATGCTGTGCTATTTGACCCACTTGAACTTCCAGATTTTTTATTGAAGCTGTGGTGTTCCTGTGGTTGTTTCTGGTCTCTTCTTAAAACTGAGAGCATTGTCCAGCCAATCTCTCAATAGTTACTTCCCACTCTGCCTTCTGAGGATTTTGTTGTTGATCTTTCCAAGCGAAGTTGGGATGATTCTCCCACCCTGGATTATAGGTGTTAGAATACGGATTGTTTTGCCTCAAGAATTTGATTTCTTCAATTTGCTTGGAAGTAGAAATACAACACACAGTTTGGTGAGGGCCATTACAAATTTGACTGAATGTGTTACCGAGATGATGAATTTGTGCTGGATGAAAGACAAAACTTAATAGAAATGGTGACCGATCATTACTCAACACCTTCAATAGATTCATTAGCCACATAGCTTGGCACACACACAATGAAGGCGGCAATATACTCGGCCTTACAAGACGAGAACTCTACCACCAGTTCCTTCGTCGAAACAGCATGAGACTGGTGTTCCACCAAACATAAAGGTATATCCACCTGTCAACTTACGATCATTTCTACCAAACATAAAGATTTATTCAAACCATATAACACTTTTATCAACTTGTAGAACTTTCCTTCTTGTTTTTTCACAACAAAATCACGAGGCTGCTCTACATAAACCTCCTTTTCAAGTGGACCATTCAAAAACGCATATTTCACGTCCATTTGATAGATAGACCAATTTTTTGTTATTCACAATACCAATAACTGGCCTTATGGCTTCAATTCTAACAATTGGTGCAAATACTTCTTCGGAGTTTATGCCTTCTCTTTGCAAAAATTCCTTTGCAATTAATCGAGCCTTATGCTTGATTATTTCACCTTTGGGATTTTCCTTCTCCTTATAGACCCACTTTACATCAATAGACTTCTTTCTTTCCAGTAGATCAACTACTTTCAAGTATTGTTTTTCTCAATTGATTCCAACTCCTCCATCATAGGAAAAAATTCACTTTGGATCACTTAAGGACTCTTCCGTCTTAACGAGTTCAGATTCCACCATAAGTGTAAAATTAACGAAATCACCATCATCTTGATTCGATTAACATCACACTTTGATAATTTTCAAACTTATGATCTTTGTGTGCGTATAATCGTTGTTGTTGATGTTTCAAACGAACATGAATATATAGCTCAAGGATTTTTGTCTGTTAACTTGATTTTTGAACAAAACATTTAATGCTTGCGTGTTGCTTTTTGTTTTGTTTTCTCCAATGAGCTGCATGTGGATAGCTTCTTCAATCAACCTTGGGAATTACGCTTTTTGAGTGTTGCAGCCGTCTTGCTAATGATTATGTCTTTAACGGTATCTTTCTTTTTGAATCAGACTACATGATCTTCTGTTTAGCTTCTGTATCAATATGTTTGCAGCGGTTTTGGTGCTTGATCAGAAGTTGCTTTAAGACTTGAGCATTTTTGCATTTGTCCATCTTTGTGTATTAAGTTCTGATGGTACCCTTACTGAGTCATTTTCTGAAATCAGAAACACATAATTAGAGTACCACATTTGCTTATAAAATTTATTTTCTTGTTATCATCAAAACACTACAAATATGATTAGAACCAAACTATGTTCTAACATAAGATAGGTAATTCCCTTTTGAATGGAGATGTGCTCTCTCTCTCTCTCTCTCACACACACACACACACATACACACTTTTTTCTGTGTGTGGTGGTCTAGAAACATTGATTTAATGTTTTTCAATGTTCCTCAGATCTCTCCCATGTAAGTGGTATCAAGGCCTTGGTTAAACTTGGTGGAGGAGAAAAAATAGATCCTTATATTGGATCATTTGATAAGATGGAACCACGTCTTCGTATCACATGATGCTTCATTACCAACAAAAAAATTAATAAGAT
Organism: Vicia villosa; assembly: GCF_029867415.1. Taxonomy (NCBI): domain Eukaryota; kingdom Viridiplantae; phylum Streptophyta; class Magnoliopsida; order Fabales; family Fabaceae; genus Vicia; species Vicia villosa. The sequence continues at coordinate 85,622,063 of NC_081181.1, read as the reverse complement.
AGTGGTAAAGCACACATCAACAACAAATGAGTTAAATGTTGGATATATATATATATATATATATATATATATATATATATATATATACATATATATATATATATATATGGTGTCTCATATATCTAATTTCTTAATATTTTCGGTGCAAATATGGTGTCTTCCTCTCTTGTTGTTCTAGAGTATTGATTTGTTCTTTCTTTCCATGATTCTCAAGATAAGACAGGTGACTCATATATCTAATTTCTTAAGGTGTTTGGATGAATTTATGATACCTCCATCTATTATGATCCTAGAGCATTGATTCTTTATTTCTCTCAAGCTCCCATAGACATCAATGTTAAGGGAACTTCTATTCTCATCTCTCAGGATTCTAAAAAATTGCATCCAGCTGGATCCAAACACGAGAAGATTAAATTTTTTTCTTTTGATTGATAAATTTAAAGGGCTGTCATTTTGAAGAAAATATGAAGATATTGTTTTTTAGTTTAGATGGAAGGAGATATAAGAGCTTTGGAAGGAGAGGGATAGAGAAAACATAGAGCTTTTGTGAATTAGTTGATTGGCCCCTCATAAAAAAATTATATTTTTTGATGCATTTTTTGTTATAAATCATATTGAATAAATAAAATAGTATAATTCTAATTTTATAATGTTATTTTCTTGTCAGATTTATATATTAGTTATTTTTTATTAGTGATGGAGCAGAACAACATGTTGAGGACCCATACCAGAGAAAACATAGCATTGGTTTGCAGCCTTTGCTAAGCGGAAGCATCTCCATAAGATGTGCGCTAATAAAGTTGGACCATCCAAGCCACAATCTCAATATAAGGTCCAAGTGGCTAAGGTAGAGTCATATAGGGTGGAGGTGCTTGAGGTGCGGTGCTTGAATAACAGGCGAGTGAGCGAAAGGTATATCTAGGAGATTTGTATGATACATGTGTATTGCTTTATCATGGGGAACACATGGCTAGATAAATGGAATGGATAGGTGTTTTAAGTTTATGATGTATTGTATTTTTTAATTCTTCTTTTATGTTTCTTATGATTATTTTCATTACCTTTTTTATTTATGTGATGGGGCTCTTAAATATATCAACAACCGAAAGAAGATCGTCATTTTTTTAGATTCCAGAAAAGGAACTGCTCACCATTTTCTTTTAAGGGAGTAGATTAATTGAACTATCTATCACTGGTTTCAAAATAGTTGAGTATGACTTGTTTACAATCTTCAGCGAGATGGAATGAGGAGACGAGAACCTTCCACTTTACACTTTAGGAAATTAACAGTGACATTTGATGATGGGTCATGTATTTTACAATGCTCCATCCGTGAAAGTCTCCTTGACCATATATTACCAAAGTGAAGGTATTTGTTTTATTGGTCGGGCTAATTGGATAAAACTCAACAAGGGCCCTTTATAAAGTTGAAAAAGTCATGTGGCTCTTGAATGATTCAACTTCCTCAAAAAGGAGTTTGATAGAACGTGATAGATGTGAGTGTAGTAGGAAAGCAGTAGTGTATAGGCTAGTGCACGCATATAATTCGTCATCAGGATATATATGGTGTTTATAATGGGCTCGACCATTTTCATATACAAGAATTCCACAACACACTATCGACATATCTCTAGGGGATATCAACATTGGCCTTCTTTTATAAGGAGTTGAATGTTGAGACAAAAAGCAAGACGGATAAGCTAACGACATATATGCAACTTCTTTTGATAACATTTCCATGTAATTATTTAATTAATTGTTGAAAATTAATAAGTATATTTGGTAATGTGTACTACGCCCTCCGTTCCTTTTTAACTGTCAAGATTTCTTTATTCCTATTTAACTGTCATTTTGATGTTTTAGTGTTACAATTTTTCAATTATACCCTTACTTTTTTAATAACTCCTATTCACATTTTCTATAAAATTTTCCTTTCTTAATATACGTAGTAACTCCACTTCACATTTTCCATAAAATTCCCCTTTCTTAATATGTAACTCCCGTTCCCATTCAAAGTATTGGTCGATTAATGAAAATTAAATTCAAATGATAGCTTCCAATGTTACACGGAAAAAGGTGTTAGTGTTAAATTTTGTCAAAGGAAAAAATTTATCAATTGAAGGATTAAAATTCTATAAAAATGATTAGTAACATTGTTTAAATTACCAAGTGAAAAACAAAAGACTCCATGGATGTTAAAAAAGAAGAAAAAATGAAAGATTTATTGTTTAAATTACAAGCCATAGTTCAAGTCTATTTCAAGTTCTTTTCAAGGTTTAAAGTTTCAAGATTCAATTTTCTTTCAAGTTCCTTCGAAGCTTATCAAGACATTTTTCAAAGTTCAAATTTCAAGTTCAAATATATTCAAATTCAATCATTTCAAGCCCTTTTATTCAATATTATTTTTCCAATATTATTTCAAGGCATACCATTATTCATCCATTTTCAAAAGAATTCAAGACCAAGTTTTATGTATCATTCAAGTTTGCAAGACATAATCCATTTGTTCATCAAACCTTATTCAAGGCATATTCAATAAGCTTCAAATTTCAAATTCAAGAGCATTCAAGATTTCAAGTCATGTTAACCATTCTCATTCAAGCTTAAGGTCACAAAAATTCAAGTTTACTATTGTCTAAGTTTTCAACTTTGACATTCAAGTTCCATGGTCTAAAATTTCAAAGAAACTTCATCAATTCACTAGAGAATTTCAAGTTTTAAACTTCAAGCAACATTGTCAACATGCTACAAGAATGTTCAATATGTTCTATACCTACACTTTCAACATCAATCCAATACAAATTTCTCAAAAGCACAAAGTTCCTAATTCCTAATGCTAAGAGGATTCAAAGTTTCCTTCATCTTCAAGTTCCTCTATGCCATGCCAAGTTTCAAGGCTTCATCTTCCAAACTTCAAGTGGTCACAGTTTCTTCCTTCTCCAATCATCCTATCTTCATGCTCTCAAGTAACCATGCCATGAAAAGAAAAGAAGAAGAAAATTTTGTTTAGAATACGTGATCAATTTCCATACAAATCAAAGATTTATCAAAGACTACAATGATCATTTTAATTTCAAGCAAGGAAAGAGCAAAGAATTGAAATCAAAATTCACTTTGGTCACATTAAAACATTATCACAAGTTCATCATAAACAACAAATCCACAAAGTTGTTAAATCAGGCCCGAGATTAATTTCAATTAACTTCATAAATTGCAAACAAAAATGTGATTTTAAACCAAGGTTAATTGATTTTCAGATTGGGTTGTAAAAAAGCAAATTAACATTTCATTGGAGCTTAAACCTCAACCCAAAATACTCAACACACAAAACCAAGAATCCTAACACTATAAAAGCATTCAATTTGGATATTTTTCAGGGGACTGACACATATTATGGATCCACTTTTGTATTTCTAATGTTTATCTATATTTTGAACCACTCCATCAATTTAATATATTCTGAACTATGTTTTATAACAATATTTGAACAAGGTTGAATAAATGTTGAACACGTTTACAAATGACTTACTAGTACACTGCATTTTGATACATTTTGTCAACTTAAACCAACATTATAGAAATGTGAATTCATTTGATATACTGATATTGAAACATTATCAAGCATAATGCATAATTCATTAATGTCAAAATTTGAACTGGTATACTTATATTACTAAGTCAACATTGAATGCATAAATCATTTTGTAAACTTAACCCAACAATATAGAAAATTGAACTCAACTGGTATAATCATACATAGTCAATCTTGGATTCCTAACATAGTGCAATTAATACTAAAACTGGTTCATTATCAACTAAACCTAACATATGGAAACTAAAACATTATCAATTACAACTGGTACATAGTGAACCTTGGATTGCTAACATAGCCAATTACAACATCTTGACTATTACAAAAGTGAACACAACAAAAAACACAAGCTTCCAAAACCTTTTCCACTTGATCTGATTCTTTAGAGCAACTTCTAATTCAACATTATTGAGCCTTAATCCTTCAACCTCCCTTTTTTCTTCCTCAAATTCTTTTGCTAATATATTCATCCTACTTTGATGCTTCATCATGAATTTTTCATTTTCATCTTCATCTTCTTTATAGAACCATTCAAAGAAGCCACAACCAGCGTGATTATATCCTTATAGAAATTAAGAATGAAACAAACAATGTCATAAGTAAAAGATTCAACAAAAGTATAACCTATTTTCACTTTAGCATACCTTAAAATATGGGCAACCCCAAAAAAAGCTTTCCATAGTTGTTGACTGTTATTATCCTTCGAAGAACAGTAATGTCTCCACAACGACAACAAGGTTTCCAACGAAGATTAGAACAACTATAAACCTGTGAATCAATATTTTAAACACTCTTGTTTTTCGCTGATGATGATGAACCAAGCCCAGAACCCATGATTATGGGACCAAATGTGTCGATTTAGGTTTCGTTTAGGGGATTTCTTACAATTTTAGAATTAGGGTTTGTGGGGTAAGGAATCAGAGTTTGCGCAGTGAAGAAGAAGAAGGTGGTGAAGAAACAATTTCACCTCAAGCGCCACGTATGATATATTTGACATCGTTTCTGGTATTTTGACGGTATGGACTTACGTGACTCTGTTTAAGAAGGTAAAGGATCAAAATGGTCACTTTAAAAGAAAAATGATCAAAATGGACTCAGATGTAGAAGTACGGAACCAAAAAAGATATTTAACCTATAGTATTTTATTTGTATCCTACTCATCAATCTCACTTTCACGTGTATAAAAATAAATGAAAATTAAAATAATCTTAAAATTTATTTAATGTTACTTTAATGCATTTAAATATAATAGAAAGTTTTTTTATTTAGTAAATTACTTATAAAAATTATTTTGAAAGTGAATAAGTAATACTCGTCATGTTTTAAATTATAAGACATTTTAGACATTTCACACAAAATAATAAACATAATTATTGTTGTATGAAAAAGACAAATTTTGTTTGACCTTAAAATATGGGTTAAATATGTGGTATTTTTTAGGACCAAAAGTGTGGATGAAAAATTTTAGAAGGACTAAATTTTTTTTTTGAAATTTTTGGTATTTCGATCGACTAATCCAAGAGGACCAATCTCACCGTCCATTAGCGGGGGGTCCATTTAAAACCAAAGAAAAGCTTTGTATGGACTGGCCCAACACAAAGATTGTTAGCATCTAGCAGGATTCAAACTCAAGACCTTGAGAGAAGTACACTCTCATGACCCAAGTCTTCGCCACTAGACCAACCCACCATAAACATATTTAAGAACTAACCCCTAACAGGATTCAAACTCAGGATCTTAAGGCTATGTTTGGGAGTTTGGAGGGGAAGGGAAGGGAGGGCTTTGAAAAATAAGAAGAATTGGGTGAAAAGGATAAAAAGATTTTGGGTAGGAGGGTTTGAGTTTATTCATAACACCAAAAACCCCATAAAATGGGGGAACTCAAAAATTGTATTAAAGGAGGGTTTTGAAGGTCTGACATAAATTTTCCAAATATCTTTTAGGTTGTTATAGTATTCTGAAAATTAAAAAATTAGTAATGATAATGACTCTTTTATCATTCTAAACAAAATTATTTTTTCAAAAAATGGCAAATATTTTTCTATATTTTTTTAAAATTTTATTTTTGGAAGTCTTCCCCTTCCCTCCCCTCCAAACTCCCAAACATAGCCTAAGAGAAACACACCCTCAATACTCAAACTTTCACCACTAAACAACCCTTAGGCTATGTTTGGGAGTTTGGAGGGAATGGGAGGTGAGAGCTTTAAAAAATAAGAAGAATTGGGTGAAAAGAATAAAAGGATTTTGAGTAGGAGGGTTTTGGAGGGTTTGGTTTTATTCATAACACCAAAAACCCCATAAAATGGGGGAACTCAAAAATTATATTGAAGGAGGGTTTTGGAGGGTTTTGAAGGGCTTATATAAATTTTCCAAATATCTTTTAGGTTGTTATACTATTTTGAAAATTAATTTTTTTTTAATGATTATGACTCTTTTATCATTCTAAACAAAATCATTTTTTCAAAAAATGTCAAATATTTCTCTATATTTTTTTAAAAATTCGTTTTCGGAAGCCTTCCCCTCCCCTCCCCTCCAAACTCCCAAACATAGCCTTAGGAGTTAGTAGATGGTATATTAATAAAAATGTTATTAATATTTTAATAATTTGAATTGTAAAGTGAATTATAAATTAAAACAATTTTTTTTTCAAAGTAATTTATATTTTGTAAAAGAGAAAGCATGTTATAAGATTGAATTTGTGCATAATTGCATAATAGCAATAGAAATATCCTTTAAGTTGAAACTGAAACAATGAATTTAATTTTCTAGCGCATTGTATGCTTTGAAAATATAAGATAATGATGAGGATGTTAAATAAACAAAATTAAAGAAAAGAAAGAGAAAAAATACTTGACAAAACAAAAAGAAGATAGATGTTTTCCTCAAACTAGCTTACGTGTTCATCTTAAATTATGCAGACAAGAAAAAAGAATATAATAGGAATGTTTTTCTCAAACTAGCTTACGTGTTCATCTTAAATTATTCAATGTCATTTAATATTGAGATTAAAGATAATAGTAAATTTTACTAAAAACAGATTTTCGGATAGAATCTTACGTGGTGACACAACATCAATATGTATTAATGTCTTTACAAGAATAATGCATGCAAAAGGTAACTTTATTTTATCATCTATCTATCTTTCTTTATTCTGTTTAACGATATTCTAAAATAATTATTGCATGCACCGCTTTAGTTTCTTCAACAAAATCATGTTTTCAACAACTGCCATATCATCTTCAATCTCTTTCCACAAATTTTCTGCATTTTCCAAACCCAATTTCTGTAATCTACCATTCTCTACTACCAACCATATATCTCTAGGATTAGCCACTTCTGCAAGAAACCTGTCTCTGTCTTGTAGCTACTCGTCACAAAATGAATCTCACTCCCAGAGATCATCATCAATTCAGGTTCATGCATGATTTTATTTTATTTTTGTAATTTTGTTTGTTTTTTCTGTTAATATTGAGAATTGTTGTTTGGTGCTTTGATTCTGAACCCTGAAATTTTTTCATGTTTGGTATGAAATTGTTTGCATGTATGATTTTGAAAAAAATTAGGACTCTGATTCTTGGTTAATCCATATCATAGACAGAGTCTCAAGTTTTTGGAGGCCATATGTCGCGGTTTATAACCATGACAAAACAAATAGACAAATAGAGGCCTTATTCAACTACGATTTAACCGTGACCATATATTTTGAGATCCTATTTAGCTACAAAATCTGAGTCTGAGTCATGTGTGGTAGCCTGTCTTGTACACCCTCAAAGACGGCCTTGATACTAGATGTCAATAGTGATGGAAAGATTTGCGATCTCAACAATTGGGGCAGCATTTTGTTTGTTTGTTTTTTAAGCAAAGTTTGGATTTTAGTTTCTCAAAGTACTAATGTGATTTCTGTGTTTGCAGGGGGGTGAAGGATTTCTCAGAGATGTGTTGGAGAATATGCAGGATGTGTACTTGAAAAGGAATCCTACTGCTAAGGCTGTATTGGACCTTGTTCAGTCGGTTGACAACAATAAATTATGCTATGATCATCTTGCATTCAGGACATTTGGGGTATTTGTTTTGCTTTACTACTTTTTTCCAAGATTCAATTTTCTCGGTTTCTCGATTACACTTTGTTAGATTAGATGATTTATTATGCCTTGTGCAATATTGTGAATTTCAGAAAATAAAAGTTTGTTCAAATTCTGCTATGCAATAGAGCTATAGTGCTGCAATTGGACAGCATTTTGTACTAAATAGATACTGCAGAATAATAGAGATTTATTTCAGTTGTGTTAGGTTATAGCGCTATAGCACCCTTTTTGACAATGATGGTGTTGTGAACATGATTATAGGTGAATGGTTATGGAATTGACTCCTTGGCTGGTTTTTTCTTGGATTATGGCTATACACAACGAGGGGAGTTGAAATTTCCAGCAAAGAAATTGAGGGCATTGTGGTTTTCACCTCCTGCTGATTCAACTTCGGGTACTGGCAGTGGCATGAATGGGCCCTTGCTGCCAAGAATTTTTATATCAGAGCTATTGGTAGATCAGATGAGTCCCAAAACCCAGGTATGTTGGCAACAACAAATTTCAATTAGTGTCTATCAGAATCTATTCTCCAAGAATTACAACGATTTTGATTAAGGGATGGTTTCTTCCATCTTATTTGTAGCTAGGTTCAAACATAAGCAGAGTAATAAAATGATTGTAGAACAACTTTCATGGTTTGAGTTGATAAGCTTCTTTTTATGTGGCAAGTTGAACAGCTATTTGTGTTTTCAGTTCTAGATGTACTTTATAACATGATATTCTAGAGCATTTTCTCTATTTTTCTGAGATTCACTTTAGTGTATGGGATTTTGTGGTGGCATTTGTTGATTCTCGTTATCTTTTTAACCACTGTTTGAACTTAAATGTCAAGATTATAGCTTTTTGTATATTGCAATGTTGCTTCAACACTCAAAATATTGGTTGTACAGGAAATCATTAAGAAATACACGGAGTCTTCTGGAAAAGGGAACAAGTATGGAGCACTTGCAAGTTCCTTGGGACATTTAACATGGGGAAAACCCTTATATTCTGAGTTTCAACAATTAGCAAGGTATTAGTATATCTCAACATAGAAATACTATTTGAGGTACTTCAAGTATTGTTTTTCTTATGGTTTGTTGATGCTTATATACAGCGAAAGTGAATATGCTGCGTGGACACTAGTCAACGGGCATGCATTAAACCATGTTACCATTTCCACTCATTGGCTGAAAACTCATTTGAGGGATATAAAGAAACTGAATCAGTTTCTTGAGGAGAGTGGATTCAGATTGAATTCTGAAGGAGGAGTACTGAAAGGTACTTATTTTAGTTTTTAGAATTGGAAAAAGTATTCTATAAGGAAGTACTAAATACTGCAATAATAACTTAGACGATGGATATAACAATCTTGAAATTGAAAACGATCACAGCTAGTTGTTATCCACATTGCTATCGCGTATCACGTGAATGACTTGAATAATTCCTCGACTTTCAGTGAGCCCTGATGGTCTTCTCCAGCAAAGTTCAACAGTAGCAGATTCAGTTTCTTTCCAATTTTCCGATGGTATAATTGAATCAGTTCCATGCTCATACATTGAATTTGCCGAACGTCTGGTGTTGCCACAGTATGAAAACTTATCTCACACAGAGGTAAGCAGCATTCTTTCTCCTGATTATTGTGTTTTAACTTTGTATTGTGAACTACCTTATGTGTTTGAATGATATGCTTATATGCGTATTGAGTGCATGTTTGGATTGACGTTGAGATTAGTAGAATCACGATGAGCCGCGTGATTTTCGTAAAAGTTACACTTTGAGTTTCACAGAATCACGGTGCCACTATGATTTTTCCAAACTCACCGACAATTCATGCATGCACTCTGTCATTTTCTGCAGGGTTGCTAATTCTTTTTGTTTTAGCGAATGGAACAGATTAAAGAGTTTCATAGGAGGGATGGTTTTGAGGTAGCAAGTGCTGATAAGATCTTTGAAAGCACATCCAAAGAGCAACTGAGCCGAGTAGGCTCTTAGGAGTAATATGTATCATGATCATGTATATATACTTTTCCCTTTGGGAAAGAAAGAGAGAATATTTTAAACCCAATTGTATTCTTGATGTTTGGATTTCATGCACTTCCAATAATCTGTATACTGCATGATTCGAATGGGTTTGATAAAGACCAGGTTTGCTTTTCATGAATTTCTGTTTTGCTTATAATCTAATCAGTGTTCTATCTTGTATAAAGTTACAAAATACGAGATACTAGAGGAAGATAATATATGGTATTAGATTCACTCAACAAGGCCATAAACAAGAAAGGAGGATGGTAATTGGAAAAATGTACCTCTGATTGGAGGATTGAAACTTGATCTGAAACATTTAGTAGGCAGTTGAGTCTCTAATGATGATGTCTCGAGTTTGATCCCAGTCATGTGTGTCTTCAAACCATGAAACACTTATCAGTAAGCCAAGTTTGAAAAAGTTTTGCCTGTAACCAAAATAAATTCATACTTTACTTGCTGGTTGGAATTATGCACTCCCTCTATAATTGTATTGTCTCAGTCCATAGTCCAAACAACCTTAATGAATTTGTATCTTAATGAATATTAAATTGAGAAAGAAATAGTTCTAGAGGCTTCAGAACGACTTGGTCATTGAAAATTCAAATCAATATTTGCACGACTCCGTCTTCAAAAATGCTGACTTGACATCTATGTGGAACATAGACCAGCCTCTTGCATTTACAATAGCTATTACGAGTTTAACTATTTCAGTTCTAGTTACTGGAGTATAAACCTACTGAGCATAAACCTCTTAATAGTTCAGTCCAGGTTTTTGAAGGAAACCTCTAGCAACTAATATGGCCTTTAGCAACTAATATAGCCTTGTGTTTTGCAATTGATCCATCTGGTTTGTGTTTCAGCTTAAACAAGTTACTTCAATAACCTTCTTATCATATGGCAATTTGATTAACTGTCATATATCTTTCAATTGTAACTAACTCTTATTTCATAGGTGCTCCTCTCAAGGTTTTAGGTTTGAATTTTGCAAGGTGCAAATTGCTTATAAAAAAAATTGTAGCTAACTCTTATTTCATAGCTTTTTTATGCTCTATTCATCAAAGCTTCATGATTAGCTATCACATATCATTTCTTTCAGTTGTAGCTAACTCCTCTTTCAAAGTCTTTTTCCATGCTCTATTCATCAGGCTTCATGAAGGTAGATATTCTCAGCATTTTCTATCAGTGTGCTATGCACCAAGTCACTTTCTTCTGTCACCTTATTCTCATTGACCAGTTGAAATATTTCTAATTCTTTGTGGTCTTTCAGCAATCTCGATAGTTGGTGCTTTCAATTCTTCTTTTGATGACTCATGATTATCATCACTATCATTGAGTAATAAGCTTACTTACATAAGGCTTGTTCTAAATGCTCCATGATTATCAATCCCATGAGCTTTCATAATTTGTCACCCCATCGCTGTTGATGGACATCTTTTGATTGGTAAGGTCATACATTTTGTAGGCATCGATTGCATGATATCCAACTAGAATTATTGGTGCACTTAAGTCATCCAACTAAAATTATTGGTTCACTTTTGTCATCCAAAATGATTTAGGTGATGCCTCTTTTTTTTACATGCATCTGGCCATATTCAAGATATTCCCTATGTCCCAAAATATATGAGAAAAAATATATTCTTCTTGTCCTAAAATATAAGAGAAAAAAAATTAATTTTTATTTTTTCTATTATATTTTGGGACGGGGGGAGTAGTTTATTTTTCCTTTTAGCTAATCCATTATAATGTGGTGTATAGGAAGTTGTGACTTCATGTTGTATTCCTTAATCACCACAAAATGACTCAAAGGACATTGATGTGTACCTAACACCACCATTAGTCAGAACTCTAATTCTTCTATTACTTTAATTTTTCACCCAAAACCTTGAACTTCTTAAAGTCAAGCATTTCATCTTTAGACTAAATCAAATAGATCCGGGCTCATCAACAAATAAGAGGAAGTATTTATTGTCACCTAGTTATTTCTCCTCAAGGTCCTGTCACATTTGAGTGAATAACTTCTAGCACATTTGATTACCTCGTTGGTAAGTTAGCTTTAAATGAGTTTTTAGGTTTCTTACAAATCAAGCAACCATCACACACTTTATCAAGCATTGTAAAACTCAGCAAACCTAGCACCATACCTTGACTAACTAATTGATTTAGTAATCTAAAGTTAAGGTGACCAAATCTTATATGCCATGGTCATCCCTTCTTATTCTTCACTACTACTTGCAAGCACTTTATTTATGTGGTATTGATAATTGGCTTAAAGGTCTAATTCTTTGCAAATGGTGATACAAGACAGGCAAATTGGAAGGATCATATAGTTCAAAAACATTAATCTTCATGATTAGTGAGAACCCTTTCTTTCTAATTTGTCAACACTTAATAAAATACACTTCAATCCTGGTACAAACAACACATTTTTATTGATTGCAGATCGTCCATCATTCCATTTGATTAGCGTGTTGGCAGTACCTTTACCTTGTACTCCCTCCGCCCCATAATGAGTGACCCAGTCCACCATTTCACACAGATTAAGAAAAGTAGTTAAAAGTAAGAGAGAGAATAATATTTTTACTATACTACCCTTATTATGTATTGGGAATGATGAAACTTTTATTAATTAGAGGATAAAATTGGAAAAAGTGTATTGAAAATTGAAATGGATCATTCATTTTGGGACATCATTTTATTTCAAATGAGCCACTCATTGTGGGACGGAGGGAGTACGTTCTACTATTTTTTAGACTCTTATTATTTTTTGTGCTATATTTGACCAACTAGTTTGTGTGATCTGTCTTATGTTTTGAACAATATGTATCTAGAGATCGTGATCCAATTTGATGTTGATTTTCAGACAGTGTAGCCATGAAAAATAGTGTCATCATCTTTGTCGTATTGTACTATTTTGTCTTCATCATCACCATTGTCTTGAGTCTTCTTCTTTCATTTGTTGTACTAGTAATCTGAAGCATAATGACTCCATTTCTCAAAATTATAACACTAAATGTGTTTCTTGTCCTTGCTTTGAGTTTTTTGTTGGTTTAAATTTGATGTTCATCCTCCTTTCTTGAAGGATTCGAGATTACCATCAAGCTTAATCTTCTATGAGCTTGATCATGCATATTTTTTGAACTTCTCATGGATCTTCTCGCCTCTATGCTTTTCAAAACCACTATTTTCTTGAATGTTTGAGCTTGTAATGTTTGAATTGACTCTTGTACTCATTTCTGTCAAGAATTCTCAGCTCATGTACTTCTAATGGTCCTATAAGATCCTTCATCTTCATAGTTGTTAAGGGTGCAGATTCTTGAATAACAACTATCACATGATCAAAATGAGGAGTAAGTGTCCTCATTACCTTTTCAATCATCATATTCTCAATCGTCACTTCACCATAACTCTTCATAGTGTATATCAGCCCTTGAATCTTTGATGCATAAGCTTGGAACTGTTTAGTTGTTTTCCGTTTTCACTTATTCATATTGTTTTCTCAAAGATTGCAATTTTACATTTTTTCACTTTGTCTCCTCCTTCATAATATTTGATCAAAATATCTCATACCTCATTTGCATTCTCAACATAAAAGATTTTGTCAAAGATTACGACACTTATTGTTGCCTGAATGGAAAAATTGCTTTGTAACCTTTTTTCTTCTCTTCTCTTTGTGAATTCAGGTAGACTTGTATTTTATTTGCAGGAATTTTTTTTTAAAAAAATTTATTTCTAAAAAAGACTATGATATCCAATTTTGAGACCACTAATTCAAAAGATCTATCGAGCAAAGTCAAATGAAATAGACAAAAAAAAATTATTATCACAGTGGATTTTCAATCTAAAACCTTTAAGAGGAGCATAGAATAGAAGATCCAAAGTCTTCACTTCACCGGCAACCCTTGCAAGTTTTAAGAGGAGCATAAAATAGAAGACACAAGTCTTCACTTCACCAGCAACCATTGCAAGTTAACTATTGCATGTTACTCCTTCCGTCTTATAAAAAGAGTCTTATTTAAGCAATACGCGATTCTTAAAAAAAATATTATATGTGTTGGTTTTGATGATAAAACTAATATCAATTACTAGAATACCCTTATTAATTGTAGTTAATAGACTAATTGAATAAAGTAAAAACTAATAAATAGAAGTATAATAGTGAAAAAATAGTACACCTTCCGGTCACATTTATAAGCAACAAAAATGTTTTAATTCTTGATCACTACAAATCATTTAATATTGTACTCCTTCTATTTCATTTTCCAACATTTTATTAAATTTAATAAAGAGGATATTATAGTAAATTTAATTAATGCTTTTGTAGAAAGTCTAAAAAGTTAACTACACTTGATTGAATTTTTTAGTAATCGTGAAAATAATTTTTATTGCTTATAAATGTGATTGGAATGTATAATAATTGCTACATTGATATTGTAAATAGACAATTATTTTGAGACAGAAAATAAATACAAATAAAATATTTTTTTATGAGACGGAGAAAATAATAACTTTCAATGATTACATTGCGGGCAATTGTTTCCCCAATAACATAGTTATTGCAGTATTATATATATATATATATATATATATATATATATATATATATATATATATATATATATATGAGAAAAACATTATTTGTCAAAACAAATAATTAAAAAACAATATCTTACACTTGAATCTCAAGCGCACCATAATCTTATATTTCAATTTCAGTCTAAGTTTTTTCTTTTTTTGTTAAAAGGTACAAAACAATGAATAAATTGAGTTTGAATTTTAACAATTAGGTGCTATAAAGCATAAAGAGCACCTTATAGTTTAAATGTGATTAAGAAAACCTTGTAGTTAAATAAAGCATCCAATCATTTCCTAGATCTCATAGGGACATGCAACTAACATAAATTAATACAATAATAAAGTTCCTTTCTCATTTTTCTATAAACAAAAGCCTGTGATTAATTTCAAGAGCCAAATGTTTAGCATCATACACAAGCAAAGCCTAAAGGAATCAAGAAATGACATTTCCAAGGGCAAAACAATATTTCAATATTTCCAAACAGCCAGAAGAAACATTAAGAGATGGAAAATTTTCACTAGCTCTATGCTTTGACATTAGGTTTAGGTGATTGTTGGGGAAACTTGTGATGATAAGGAGATACATGAGTACCATTCGGTATCGAAAGGCTCCTTCGCTGTTGTCCATTCCGAGCGAGCGATGCTCCTTGTACATGTGCGCTTCTAGTGTTTGGACTTGCTCCAAACCGATCGGCTTGCATTGTTTGGAAATAGTATGATGAGCTTGCCATGTCTTTAAGGTTTGGAAGAGGCTTTAAAGCTTCCACGACTTCGCTCATTAGGGGTCTCGCTTTTGGATCTCTGCTTAGGCAGTGGGCGGCTAGTTGCGCAGCTTTCTGAGCTCCTTTTACAGAAAAGTGACCTTCGAGACGAGGGTCTATTAAGCGGTAGAACCTTCTTCGTTCTCCTAGATGCGGTCGAGCCCATTCGACAAGGTTGTGTTCACCGTTGGGTCGGTGTTTGTCCATAGATCTTCTGCCGGTTAACATCTCAAGTAGTACGACTCCGAAACTGTACACGTCACTTTTTGATGTAAGATGACCTGCCAGTTGACACAATCTTTTGTTATAAATATAGCATATACATAAGCACTTAAATGATAAACGCTTGCTATAAGCACTTAAATAAGCTGTTTATCCAAACAAGGCAATAATCAATAATACGGCTTACAAAGAAAAAATTAAGATCACGCCCGACAGAGATCAAGATCATAATATGTACCAATGTTAAGACGGCCTTGCAAGGAATTACAAGTAAAAGCTAAAAAGTGTAAGCTTTGAATTTTTCATATAAGGCTAATCTTACCTGTCATGACATATTCTGGTGCTGCGTAACCATAGGTTCCCATAACTCGAGTAGACACATGGGTTTTATCGCCTTCAGGACCATCTTTGGCAAGACCAAAGTCCGAGAGCTTAGCATTGTAGTCCTGATTCGAAACAATATTAGAATGACAACAAGATAAAAGAAAAATGTAATCTTATCGTAATTTTTTATACTTACCGCGTCTAATAGTATATTCGAAGTTTTAAAATCCCTATATATCACTGGTCGTTCAGCTTCTTCGTGAAGAAAAGCAAGACCCTGTGCAGCTCCTAGCGCAATTTTCATCCTAATCGACCATGGAAGAGGCAGAGATCCTACGTACGATATAATATTAATTTTTACATGAGAAAATTGACAATTATATAATCTGAATTTCCAAACATGAAATAGTAACTTACTCCTAAATAAGTGATTTTCCAGGCTTCCTCGAGGCATGAATTCATACACTAACAACCTTTGATTATCTTCAATACAGTAACCAACGAGTTTAACAAGGTTCTGATGAACTAAATCACCAAGAAAATTTACCTCAGCCTGTCATATGATCCAAACAAGAATCGTGATTAGAATGATAGAGTTTGGCGACGGCGATTATACAAGATACAAAAAAGGAATGTTAAAAATATACAAACCAGCCATTCTTTATGACCCTGAAGCCCGTCATGGTTAAGGGTTTTCACAGCGACGGTAAGCCCTGTACCAGGCTTCACTGCAGCAGTTCCGTTTTCTTCAATCCAACCCTTGAAAACACAACCGAACCCACCTTCGCCAAGAAAACTCTCGGGCCGGAAATTTCTTGTTGCTGACTTAAGTTCATTGAAAGAGAATTTCCGTAGCCTGGAAGCAATTTTAAGCTCCTCTTCAAGTTTAGAAGTGGACGAATTGCTTTCTGCATTACTAGTTGTTGTGGAAGAGATTACTGGAGCCGCAGGTTGGCATCGACTTGTATCATTAGTCGATTTACTTTCAGCTAATGAGAAACCAAGAAAAGGCGACGGGAAAAAGTATTAGGACATGTAATGAAAATAACATTGACGCAAAGATAAAACCTCAAAGAACATCATCATAATGAACCTCATAATGAAAATAACATTGTCGCAAAGATAAAACCTCGAAGAACATCATCATAATGAACCTCATAATGAAAATAACATTGTCGCAAAGATAAAACCTCAAAGAACATCATCATAATGAACCTCATAATGAAAATAACATTGTCGCAAAGATAAAACCTCGAAGAACATCATCATAATGAACATCATATTGAAAATAACATTGTCGCAAAGATAAAACCTCGAAGAACATCATCATAATGAACATCAAAATGAAAATAACATTGTCGCAAAGATAAAACCTCGGAGAACATAATAAATAACATCATAATGAAAATAACGTCGAAAAGATTGAAGAACATCATAAATAACATCATAATGAAAATAACATCGTCGCAAAGATAAAACCTCGAAGAACATCATAAATAACATCATAATGAAAATAACGTCACAAAGAAAAAACCGCGAAGAACATCATAAATAACATCATAATGAAAACAATGTCGCAAAGATAAAACCCTGAAGAACATCATAAATAACATCATAATGAAAAAACGTCACAAAGATAAAACCTCGAAGAACATCATAAATAACATCATAATGAAAATAACATCGCAAAGATAAAACCATCATAATGAAAACAACGTTGTCGCAAAGATAAAACCTTGAAGATCATCATAAATAACATCATAATGAAAATAACATTGTCGCAAAGATAAAACCTGAAGAACGTCATAATGAAAATAACATAGTCGCAATAAAACTTCGAAGAACGTCATAATGAAAATAACATTGTCGCAAAGATAAAACCTCGAAGAACGTCATAATGAAAATAACATTGTCGCAAAGATAAAACCTCCAAGCACATCATAAATAACATCATAATGAAAACAACGTTGTCGCAAAGATAAAACCTAGAACATCATAATGAAAATAACATTGCTGCAAAGATGATACCTCGACGAACATCATAATGAAAACAACGTTGTCGCAAAGATAAAACCTAGAACATCATAATGAAAATAATATTGCCGCAAAGATGATACCTCGAAGAACATCATAATGAAAATAACATTGTCGCAAAGATAAAACCTCGAAGAACATCATAAATAACATCATAATGAAAATATCACTAACACATTTTACAAAGATAAAACATCAAAGAACATCATCATGAAGAACAATGAATCAACAATAACAGAGCTAAAAGAAAACAATTATTACCATAATGAGTACTGGTGACGGTGCCGGTACCACTGCCACTGACTGAGGTATCAACTTTGGATCTCGAAGAAATGCAGCTACCAAAAAATCTCAACCTAACCCAACACCCAGTTTTTTTCTCTTTAACCATACTCTCATTCTCTTTATTCTTCTTGTTCTTCTTCTTACTCTCCTTTGATTTACACACATCCCAATCCTCCACAACTTTACCATTCTCAGAACCCAACAACCCCATCTCTAACAAAACCTAGAAAACCAAAACCTAAACACAATCAAAACCACTCATAATTCAAAACACTATCACACACACACGCACACACATCAATACCCTATACTCCAACTACACCAAAATCACAACCCCGGATGAAAAAATTCCAACAAATTCCCACCCCAAAAGACATCAAAACCTTGTAACTAAGAAAACCAGTAATTGAAACCGTAAAGTAAATTGAAATAGTGAAAAGAGAACGAAGGAAAAATCGAAAACCTTGGAAGAGATGATTTCGATGAAAATGGGTTTGGGATGTGGAGAGTGGAAGCAGAGAAAGAATAGAGAAACAAGAGAAAGTGAAGTGAGCTCAGAAATCTTCGTTCGAGAGAAATGAAAAATCGGAGATGGGGTCCTCTCGTTAGCAACACAGACACTGTACTACTACTGCAAAACAAAACATTTGTTTTTTTTTTATTACAAACAAAAAACATTGGTTGAGTCAAAAAACATTGGTTGGGTCAAAAAAACAGAGATTAAGAAATCATGAGTAATTATTTTATTATTGTTGTAAGAATTTTTATTTTGTTAAAATTTATAATGTTAATCATAAGTTTATAAAAGTTAAAAAAATATTTATGAAAAAAATATAAGGTTAATACAAAAATAAGATAATGTAGCCGGCTGAAAAGACAAATAAATGCCTGCAAAATTTGAATTTAAAAAGATATGTATCATCTAATTTTACAGTGGTATTAAATAAAAATTGACCGTTTATGATTGATGCATAAATTCTTTTTGAAATTGACATAAATTACTCATATTAAATGTTGATTGTGGAACCTATTTGTATTATTTGTGTTTACTGGTTAGTGGTTACTTATATTTAAGAGTTCGTTAATTTTAATTTTGTAATTTACAAAATAATAAGTTCATAAAACAATTTAACTTGTAATAGTGACTGAAATAGTATATGTTTTTTAAGTTCATAAAATATACATTTTCTACATTAGATATATTAAATTATATAATAAATATTATTAGTTTATTTTTTATTACTATAATTGTTTTGTTCCGAACAAAATTTATTCTTGATATTTGTAGTAGAGAATAGAGATGATAAACGGGAACCAGGGCAGGTTGCAGTGTTAATGGAGTCTCTTTGGAGGAATAGAAATAATGTTGTCTGGAACAATAATTGGGAGGAGGTGTCGAAAGTTGGTCTACAAGTTTATTTTAATTGGTAGGATTTGTTCTCAACTTGTAAGGTTAATTGGATAAATAATGAGGCTCATATTACTATAGCATGGAATCCATCAAGTGAAGGGTGGGTGAAATGTAATGTAGATGCGGACTTCAACCATCACCTTAAGACAACAAACAGAGGTTGGTGTGTGAGAGATAGCATGGATAGATTTATTATTGCAAGTGTTATTTGGGATGTCGGTTTTTGTCCATCATTGAAGCGGAAGTTGTTGCTTTGAAAGAGGCTATTCAAAGAGCCATTGATGTGGACTTGAACTTTGTGATCTTTTGAAAGTGACTCTCAAGTGGTGGTAAAAGCTATTCATTCCACTTGCGTGGGTTGTTGCGAATTTAGTCGTATTTTTTCTTCTATTAAACATTTGCTTCAGTATTTTCTCAACTTTGAGGTGAAGTTTATTAAACATCAAGCGAATATAGTTGCTCACTTATTAGTGAAGGAGGTCAATTCTTGATCTAGGTGTAGCAATATTATTATTGTTCTCCTTGTATTGAACTTTTATTGATTAATGAAACAAATTAACTTTGTTCTTGTAAAAAAAAATCCAAAGACTTTTTTAAAGGACAAATACGAAAGAATTATCACACTGGAAATGGACAATATTTCGTAACAGCATTAGCGCAGAATATACTTCGTAACAACATTGATATAGATGATACTTCGTAGCAGTGACACATATTTAAAATCGACTGAAATATTAATTTGAAAACTCAAAGTTATCGTTGTCCCTCTAAACCTCGACTAGGGGCTGTGAACAGGGGTGGCTCTGAGCACGGGCTCGCGGAGCGGGAGCCCAGGGGCCTATAATTGTAGGGGCACCAAAAATTTTTTATCCCTATATATAATAAAAGAGAATTTTTTATTATAAAAATATTTGCTAATTTTTTTTTAAAAAAATCCTAGCTAACCAATATATAGGGGCACTACCAAGTCAATATTAATAAAAGAATGTAGAGAATTTGAATTTGTACATGCTAAGGCTAGTGCTGAAAAATATTGGAAATGAAATGGAGATTGAATTTGTCTTTATTCAAAAACGTTAAATTCGTAGAAAACAACACTATGATGAAAATTCATCTCAACCCACACAACTGAATCATGAGTATGCTGAAGAGTCTTTTTGAAATCAATATTTCTCATATATTGTAGATCAAACAATTGGCTCACTTGATAGAAGATTAGTGCATTATAGCACATATAAAAATATTTTTGGATTCTTATTTAGTATTGAAAGGCTTAGATCATTATTTGATAGGGACTTGAAAGCATGTTGTAAACATCTTGAAACTTGTTTAAAACATGACGATTCTCTTGATCTTGATGATGAAATTTTTTTTGAAGAACTGAAAGTTATTAGAGAAGTTTTAACAGTTGAATCAAAATAAAGCTATATTATATTGAGTTCTTTAAAGACTTTTAACTGTTTTCCTAATGCATGCATAACTTATAAAATAATATTGACTATTCCTATCAGTGTTGCATCATCTGCTGAGAAGTTTTTCTAAATTAAAGTTATTAAAATCTTATTTGAGATCTACTATATCACAAGATAGAATAAATAATTTTGCGTTGATTTTAATTGAAAATAATTTTTGAAAAATCTTGATTATGAACAAATTATTAATGATTTTGCAACGAAAAATGCTAAGAGGATGATATTTAAATAAGAAGAAGAATAATAAGTCTCTTTATAGTGGTTTATGTTTTGATGCGGTATAAATATTGATTTAAAGATCCATACTTGTATTCTTTTTGCACAATGTCAAATGAAAATGTGTTTTTTTTTCAATTATTTCTTTTATCCTTATGAATTTATTGTTTAGAAAAATTATAGGGGCACCACTCTTTTAATTCACTCAAGGCACCCAAATTCAAAGGACCGACCCTGACTGTGAGGATTCTTACATGTAAAACTCGTAGTTAATGCTAAATTAATAATAAAGAAAAAAGTATTTAGATTATTTTTTATTAAAATTTTAAAATTTTATATGACAAGAAAAGTTGAATCTAATTGAAATAAAATAAATAGACTCTCTTTGTATGGTAAATTCAAATTTTAAAGGAATACTCTCTTCATTCTAAATGATAAATTACTTTTACTTAAAATATCATTTCAAATTTTAGGTTATTTTACAATTTTAATAAAATACTATATTTACTTTTTGATTATAATTTTTATTTATTACTATCTATTTTTATATCTTTTTTTAATTTTTTTTTAATATTATTAATAATAAATGTGAATTATGTTATAATCTTATAAATTTATACAAAATTAACTATATTTTTTATTATAAAATTATCAAAATATTATATAATTTACTACAGAGAAATAAAAAATTCCATAAGTAATGTTAAATATAAAAAATTACATCAGATTATATTTATTGGATATATTTTGTTTAGTTTTCAGAGGTGTAACATTGTTTTTGGAATGTTTTTGAAATGTTTGGTTTTTTAAAAGTAAATTGATTTTGTATTTAGAACTTATTCTATTTGAAATTAGAATTTATAGTTTTTGAGTTTAAACATAATTTTTACATTTAAATTTGTTGTTTAACTCACTTTTATATAAAATTATTCAAACATAAATTACTTTATATCCAACACACTTTTAATTAGAATTAATTTTAACAGAATTAAGTTTATAAGAATTGATTTATATTTAATTACATTTATGAAAAAGTGAGTTGAAAATAAATTTCAATATAAATATCACTTTTAAATTCAAAAATTACAAATTTTAACATCATATAAAATTAACTCTAAAAATCGAATCAATTATATTCTAGAAAAATCAAACCCCTAAAAACACTTCATAATCAATCTATATTTTTAAAATTATTCTTTTTTAAGTCAACCCAAACATTCACTTAGAAGCACTTTTTAGGATTCATTCTCATATTTAGGTTGAACAGCCTAGAACTAAGCATTATTTATGAAGCGCAAGACACTCAGGTCTCGCACGTGCGAGATTTCAGAGACCAATTTTTTTTCATTTTTCAACCATTAGGTTTCAAACTACTACAGTTTAATGAATGGCGGGGTTATTGACTTCCGCAACATATTGAACTGATAAATAATATTACGTATTATAACAGTTTTAAAAACTCCACAAAATAACCCTGTTAAATGGCTGAAAACTAAAAAATAGGTCTCATATGGTGAGAGACCTATACATGTCGTGCACTAGAGACTACGCCCTAGAACTAAGTAACTTAAGTATTATAGGAGACTTTCACAAGTATATTTCACCAATAGAAGAGCTTGACTCATTCTAGAACTTTTAGATGTTATATAAGACTCCATTTTCCTTCCATCATGCTTGGTATGAGAGAGAAAACGATTTTGCCTATATGAGATACATAAGCTTGAAGGTGGAGAAAAACACAAGAAAAGGGGGTTTGAATTGGGTTTTCAATAATTCCCTTTCTTTTAGAAACTCTCGCGCGGAAGCTTACGAGATTGTTATTCATCACAAGCTTATCAGAAGCTTATCATTTCTCAGAAGCAGTTTGCCTTCTTAGAAAGTTAAGACTTCTTTCAGCATCTGATAACTAGAAAACATTAAACATTAATTGAATAAATGAACACCAAATATATCTTGGTTCACTTGAGATAATCTCAAGCTAATCCAGTCCACCCTTCCGAGGTGGTTTTGCCTTAAACAAGGTTTTAATCCACTATAACCAACCTAATTACAATTGGACGGGCCAACACCCGGTGACTAACATTTACACAACACTTTGTGACTAACAACCTGCACAGGAAACTCCTGTGACTAACAACCTGCACAGGCAACTCCTGTGACTAATAACCAATGACATGTTCAGTGATCTGAGTTAACTGATATAACATTCATTATTTCCTGCACAAACCACCGTTTATGACTAACACCCTTACACAAGAACCACTTGTGACTAACCAACAATGAATTGTTTAGTGATCTGATACAAAGATATAACATTCATTGACCCCTTTAGACTTATGACCTTCACTCGGTCTTCTAAGAGGATTTCCCACATTGATCGCGGTCACTGTCTTCTCAAGCCTCTGACCTTCACTCGGTCGCTAAAGGAACAATCAACATTCAGTTGATAAACTTGTGTTTACATGAGTGCTTCTCTTGAGCAGATTACACAAATATATTAAGCACGTATTTTTTAACATAGATCTGAGCAACAACTCCTATGTTAAAAAAATTACAAGAAGAATCCTAAACCTAAAACATTATACAAGCAACAACTCTAGTATTTATTACATCTACAAAGATGTATCTGATTGAAAGTTGATTAGCATCTTGAAGTGGTCTTCTTCTTCATCTCCTTGTTGAGGAAGATCCGAGCAGCATCTCCTTGCTTCTTCTGATTTATTCTAAGATGCATCTGATGATAGTTGAATGGTATCTTAAAGAATCTTCTTCTGATCAGCTTCAGCATAAACAGCTTAGACTTTAGTAGCGGCTAAATTTCCCAGCAGCATATTGATTAGTATGTGCTTCAGGTTCTCTTTATGACATATGCTTCTTGATATCAGCTTGTAAGCATAGTCCTCTTCTTCAATAACATGTTCATGTTAATCTGTGTTGGTTGAGTTACATTTCAAACCAAATCACAATTAACAACTGCAACGACAGCAGCCGTTATAGCAGTAAGAACATAACTGTGACATCTATTTTTGTAGCAATGCCGGCGGCATCAGAAGCTACGCATAGATGTGAATAAAAAAGGTGTTCTCAATGTCATTAAGTTGTGTTGGATGATTCAATCTTCTTATATAGTTCTCAAAAAGAGACGTTGAAGGTTAAGAAGGTCTTTTGAATCCCAACGGATAGTTCCCAACGAATAGAATCAAGCTTTTGTTGTGGATAGTACTTGGATAATACTTTCTTTTGTCTTGTAGCTTGATATGTTGCAGTTAATCGGAGACAACTTTTGAGGAATAGTATGTACAGATGGTGGAGAGATGTACCAATGTATTATTTCCTTCTTGACCAAGTTCTTTTGATCTTATCCTTATATAATGTACTTCCGGTTCTGAAGTAGTAAGCTTGGAGGAGATCAACTTGTCTTTTTCGTTCTGATAATGATTTTGATGTGTAGTTCAGAAACTACTTTGAGAGAAGAGTATAATCATTATCCCATAGAGTCAGAGTCTCGTTTATCAGAATTGATAGCAGCAGCTCTTCTGAAGAAACGATACATGACTTCTGATCTGGAGTTGACTTGTAACATTGTAGTTTGTCTAGATTTTGCTTCAGAGTCTTTAAAGTTAGAACCTTTCTTTCCAGATATTTATGACAGCAGCCAATCTGAAAATGAGTTCTTCCTTTGATGAAGGCACTTCTGATTCTTGAATCTTCGTCTTCTGATCTTTAGTACATCCTTGAGTCTGATCTTCTTTATGCTTGACATGACCTTTGATGTATCTGATCTGTATTCAGAGTCTTCGACTTTGTCTTCAGAAATAGAGGCAGCAGCTCTTCTGATGAACAAATCTCAGTTTCTGATTTTGGCTTAAAAGCTCGATCTTGCATGCTGATTTCTGATGCTGGAGTAATGGTTCTGACTTTGACTCCTTCTAATTACTTGCAACTTCTGAAGCAGCAACTTGTGGAGAAGTACACAGTAACTTCTTCTGATGATCATTCAGCAACAAATAGTGTTTCTGAGTTGTCTTGATTGTTTCTGATGATTCTTTGTGGACAACAATCCAGAATCTCTATTAACATGGTATCTGCACACTTAAGAAAACTATTAGAAGCTAAATTGTTACATACAAAATATATGTGGTGTTATCGTTAAAACATAGAAACTTATTGCCTGAAAAAATCTTTGTTCTTACATAGCTGACTTCATGGTATGTTTACCATAAAAAGAAATTTTGTCGAATAAAATTATTAGCCTAGTTGTCTATTGAAGTAGGGCCCGTATGATAATTTATCATGTGAGAAAACAATGAGTTTTGATATGCGATGAGGATCCAACTTTTTTCCCTTAGGTAATTCTTAGGCTATCTATTAATATTTTTTAGAATTTCAATATAAGTGGTATTTATTGCAAAATAAGCAGTTGTATTTGAAAATACTCTAACACTTAAGTTAATAAGCGAATAAGAAGTGAGAGACATTAAGATAGTTGTTATGTACCTTTAGATCCGATACATAAACTTTATATAAGTATTATAAGGAGATCAAAGTAATGAGAGATATTATGAGTGTTGATCGTCTCTATGATCTTCGTTGTTGTTAGAGGTATGGTCTCAGTCTCGTATTGGGTGTTGCGAGTTGGCATATTGGCTCATTTTGGATTGCAAAGTGGAGTTAACCTAATCCATAACTTAAAAATTATTAGCATACGTTAAATCCTTTCTCACATATTTGTTTGGTTCAATTGTTAGTGATTAGTGTCCCATATTGATTATGAGTTAGCGAAATGTTGAATATATAAGATAGGTAATTCCCTTTTGAATGGAGATGTGCTCTCTCTCTCACACACACACTGACTCTCTCTCTCTCTCTCTCTCTCTCTCTTTGTGGTGGTCCAGAAGCATTGATTTAATGTTTTTCGATATTCCTCACATCTCTCCCCTGTAAGTGGTAACTAGGTCGTAGTTCAACTTGGTGGAGGAGCATAAATAGATCATGATATTGGATCATTTTATAAGATGGAACCACGTCTTCATATCACATGATGCTTCATTACCATCCAAAAATTTAATAAGATAACGGTAAAGCACGCATCAACAACAAATGAGTTAAATGTTATATATATATATATATATATATATATATATATATACAGAGAGAGAGAGAGAGAGAGAGAGATGTCTCATATATCTAATGCCTTAATATTTTTGGTGCAAATGTGGTGTTTTACTCTTTTGTTGTTCTAGAGTATTGATTTGTTCTTTCTTTCCATGCTTCTCAAGATAAGACGGGTGACTCATATATCTAATTTCTTAAGGTGTTTGGATGAATTTGTGATGCCTCCATCTATTTTGATCCTAGAGCATTGATTCTTTATTTCTCTCAAGCTCCCATAACCATCAATGTTAAGGGAACTTCTATTCTCATCTCTCAGGATTCTAAAATTTGCATCCAGCTAGATCCAAACTCGGAAAGATAAATATTTTTTCTTTTGATTGATAAATTTAAAGGAGTTTAATTTTGAAGAAAATATGAAGATATTTTTTTTAGTATATATGGAAGGAGATATAAGAGCATTGGAAGAAGATAGATAGAGAAAAAATAGAGCTTTAGTGAATTAGTTGAATTGCCCCTCATAAAAAATTCATTTTTTTAATGCATTTTTTGTTATAAATCATATTGAATAAATAAAATAGTATAAATCTAATTTTATAATGTAATTTTCTTGTCAAATTGATTGATTAGTTATTTTTTATTAGTAACGGAGAAGAACAACATGTTGAGGACCCATACTAGAGCAAACATAGCATTGGTTTGCAACCTTTACTAAGCAGAAGCATCCCCATAAGATGTGCGCTAATAAAGTTGGATCATCCAAGCCACAATCTCAATATAAGGTCTAAGTGGCTAAGGCATAGTCATCTAGGGTGGAGATGTTTGAGGTGTGGTGCTTGAATAACAGGCGGGTGAGCGAAAGGTATATCAAGGAGATTTGTATGATACATGTGTAATGCTTTATCATGGGGAACACATGGCTAGATAAATGGAATGGATAGGTATTTTATGTTTATGATGTATTTGTATTTTTTAATTCTTATTTGATGTGGCTTATAATTAATTTCATTATATTTTTTATTTATGTGATGGGGCCCTTAAATATATCAACAACAGAAAGAAGATCGTCATTATTTTTAGATTCCGAAAAAGGAACTGCTCACCATTTTCATTTAAGGGAGTATAATAATTGAACTCTCTATCACTGGTTTCAAAATAGTTGACTATGACTTGTTGAAAATCTTCAGAGAGATGGAATGAGGAGACGAGAATCTTCCACCTTACTGTCGCACCCCAATTTTTGACCCGCATATTTCATTCATCATTGGCTTGTCCCATTTTATTTCATGTATATTCATCATTTAAACATCGCATCGTTGCATATTCTGAAAAAAACAGACTTTTGATAAAGTCGATAAAAATAGCCCGCATTTCCACATCTTTGCATATTTTTATTCGAGTTATTATTTTTCGAATTTTTATTTTAGATTCCATAGATTTTAGTTTTTTTTATCATCATCATTTTAAATAAAATATAAATTTGTTTAGATAATTGTAGATTAATTTTTGTTATTATTTTATTTTAGGTTTAGATTTTATTTAGGTTTTTTTTATTAATCAAAGAATTTATAGAAACAAAAAAAAGAAGATAGTTTAAATGTTTTAGGCCCAATTTACAAAAGCCCCATTTCATCTTTTATTTTATTAACTTAACTTTAGTATAAGTCAAACAAAAAACAGTACAAAAAAGTTTGTCTTCAAGTTCTCTCTCTCCCAAGTTTGCTGTCCAAACAGCTCCTATACCAGTCCAAAATTGTTGCAGAAAAGCATCCCACGCCTCTGCTTTGTCTTGCTACACCTGCACCATCAAACCTGCACCTTGCCTGCTCCAGCCTCCAATCTGTCCAAGAAACCTGCACAAAAGCATTTCATATCAGTCCAAATCTTGCACTAAATTGGCAACACAAGTCCTGCATACAAAAAAACATTAATCAGTATACCATAAGTGTTCAAAATCAAACTTTAATTTCCCCCCCAAAATGTATTCTGATTCATCTATATAACAGAGGGCGAAAAACGATTCATGGGGGGAGCCACGAAAAAACTCAGAAAAAAAACTCTACTTCATTATCTCTTCAGTTCATCTCATGATGAACACAAACCTTCCAGCAATCTTCAAAACCGAAAAACACCACCACCCTTTCTGAAACTAAACCAACCTGTGTATCCTCGCATCTGAAATAAACCATTCCACACCAATATCTTATCAGTAACTCTGTCCTAACTTCATACTCAGAACCTTATCTCAAATAGCTATTTCAAGTTCATCACAAACCTCACTGTAATCCCCCAATTACATCCAATCCACCGATTTCCTTCAAATCCGGCCTCTACCTTAACTAACCTGACAAACCGCAATAAAACCATCACACAAACCGAGTCACACTCACGCTCAGAAGTCAATACAACAAAAGCTCAGTAACAACATAAGCGAATCCAGAAGAGAAACGAACATACTCAAGGAGAAGAGGATTCGAACAGAGTAACGAGTACTTACTTTCATTAGCTTTTTATTTTATGCTTGCAACACCATATAATCTTCCTGTAATATTTGAATCTTAATGGTTTGGGGTTTAAATTTGGGGATGAATGGGTGTTAGGGTATTTGTTTGATTGCTTCACTTTACCTGTTTGTTGTGTTTGCGAAATCGATTTGAACTTGAGAGAGTGCATTGAGCTAAGAGATCGAGAGAATCAGAAAATGTTTCGTCGTTGTGTTGTTGTTGAGAGGTAGAGAGGAGACCCGTTTTTTGAGAGAGATGAGAGAGTTTCGTCGCGAGAGAGAAGGTGAGATCGATAAGATTGTTGCTGCTGTATCGTTTTTTTCCCAGAAAAACGCAGTAATGAGTGAGAGAATAACGAGAGGAAAAGAGGCGGATTCCCTTGTGTATCTTTAGGGTTTTTGTTTTTTTGTTTCTTTGTTGTCATTATTGGGCCTCAGTGTTTGGATTCTGATCCAATGTCCCATGCTACACCCCCTATTACCGCGTATACCTGTTTTTGGACCAACTAATTTTTATTGGGCCTCAGTCTGATGGGCTTTTCACTTCTACTTTCGAACCTCCTTTATTTATTGTTCTATTAAAATTGGTTTATTGTTATATGTTTCTACAAATTTTGTTTATGTTTTATTTTAATTTATGATTGAAAAATACAAAAAATATTTTACTATATTAGATTAGTTAAAATTTGTTTCTCATTTTTAAAAAACTAAAAAAATATGTTATAATTAGAATTTTATTTCCCCTTTTATTGTTAAAAAACACTAAAAATAAATTATATTAATCTCAATCCAAAAATCAATAAATCTTGGTCCAACGCCAAGTCGCTTCAAATAAACTTCTCGATCCAACGTCGAGTTTCTTTTCAAAAATCTTTTCTTTTAATTAAATCAAAGTGATTAAGTGACAAGGGGTGAACACCTCTTGAATACCTTCGATCCTTTGAATCAAACAATAAAAGGCTTTCTTAAATAAATCGAGAAATCAAGTGACAAGAAGTGCACACCTCTTGAATACCTTGATTTTCTTGAACCAAAACTCTTTAATTAATCAAAGTGATCCTGTGACAAGAAGTGCACACCTCTTGAATACCTTGATCCTTTGAATCAAAATACATCAATCAAACCAAGAGATTGAGTGACAAGGGGTGCACACCTCTTGAATACCTTGATCTTTTGAATCTAAAACACTTAATCAAACCAAAAGATCCTGTGACAAGGGGTGAACACCTCTTGAATACCTTGATCTTTTGAATTAAAATACATTAATCAAACCGAAAGATCTTGTGACGAGAAGTGCACACCTCTTGAATACCTTGATCTTTTGAAACAAATTAATTAACAAGGACAACAAGTGACAATGGGGCTCGCTCCTGTTCAATACCTTGGGTAAAGACGCGCTAGGTGAACACCTATGCTCAATCCTTTGCTAAATGTCCCTTTAAAACATAATCTCAATTTCATTCAACCTTTTTGCCTTAGGGCTTTTTTTAAAACTCTTTTCATAAACGAGACACTTATCCAATTTTCAATACGAACATACTTCCACATGTGAAGATCGAACATCTTCCACTCGAATGCGATGATGGCCAGAATCATGTCTTATCTTGATTTAGTCATTCATTCTTGTAGTGATATCATATCCATGTGCGCGTAGTATTTCCATTTGAAAGCGATCGAGTACCTCTCGCTAAAATCAACCAACAAACATTTCGTGGTTCTAGCCCGAACTACGATTGCTCTGACTTTCCCATTGCACTAGGGAATACGTAGGCACAAGATACAAACGTCTTGGCGAGCATAATAATAAAAATCTTTTCTTTTTCTTCATAATAATAAAAAACCTAAAAAACTCTTTCTTTTATCTTTCTTCGATTAATAAGCAAAAGGAACATAAACATTACGCTAACACTCAAACACAAAACTAACTAAACGGGTCCCATCGAGTACGATGGAGGTGAGGGGTGCTAATACCTTCCCCTTGCTTAACCGACTCCCGAACCCAAATTTGGTTACGAATGACCAACTATCCTTTTCTTTTCTCTTCGTGGGTTTTATCGATATTTTCCCTTTCCTTTTGGAATAAATAAAGTTCGGTGGCGACTCTGTTGATACTTCGAGCGCACGAAAACGCTCGAGTCACATTTTTACAGCTACAGAAAGTGGCGACTCTGCTGGGGACATACAATCCTAAGAGGGTCAACCCTAGTTTAGTTTGTCTTATGTTTGAGTGTTTGCTTTTGTTTGTTTATACTTGTGTTTTTTATGCTTATGTTCTTTATATTTATTCTTATATTATTTATGTTTCTTTACTCCTGTTTTACCGCTTTTATTTCTGTATATACTCATTTGTGGATATGGGAATGATATTTGAGTGAAGCTCTCAACCCGAGCTTTGAAAAACAAGAGAAAAACATAAGTTAGGAGGTGGTTGTGTAGTGCTAGTCCCCAAGGTGAACACCTTGAATGGCTAATACGAGAACCCCACTTGGAGGAGACTTAGTTATGAAATTTGTCATAAGATGGTTCGCCCATCGCATGGCAGAAATCTGATTTCGTCGTTAACTCCAAGGACCTTTAGAACCCGTTCCATCTGTAAAGGTTATGTTATATCCAAAAACTATAGACCTAACCTTGTGAGGGGATTCTTGGGTAAAAGAACCTAGAACTGTCTTATTATAAGAAGCTTTCCTCAGTAAGTTCTGTTATCCATTTACATTTATCATTTTAATTCAGTCTATGTATAACATCGTGTTGCATTCCCTATCATATGACATTGCATCATTCCTGCATGTAAAAAAAAAATCATGCATCTGCATTCATACATTCAAATTGTCAACAAAAGACTCATTTCATCTGTCTTCACCCTCAAGTGGTCAATATACTGTCAAGTTGATTCCTCAACACATTGAACTGGAGGCATGAATCTGAAGACTATGGAAGAACTTCAACGAAGCCAAGATTTGCTAAGAGTGGAATTTATTCAGTTAAAGAGCCAGTATATCAGACAAGGCAACTCATCCTCGTCACTGATTAGTCACTAGGCCATGTTTCCTTACTGTTAGCAATTCCCTTGTTGGTACTGTGTGCTGCATTGAATGTTGTTTGTTTCAAAATGTTAATTTTAATGAAATGAGCATTGTATATTTGAATCAATCCATTTACATCCATTGTGTTTATCTTTATACTTTATCTTTCAAAAAAAACAAAAATATTTCCCTTGTTCACTTTCTTTATCAAACTTGTGTTTTATGCAAATATTGGAGGGAGGATGATGACAACGAAATACCCAAGTTGTTGAATTGTATGCTTTCAAATAGAACTTTGCTGATGATGTACAGGCATTGTTTCAATCCCCAAACACTGGAGAAATAAGGAAGTTAATCCCTTGTCAACCCCTCCGAGCCTTCGAAGTTGGAGTTTCTTTTTAAACGAAAAAACCCGCAATTTTAACCTGGGGCAGGGTAGTTCTCAGTTAATTTGTTTGTGCATTCAATTCAAGAGAATCATAAATTACACCTTCCAATAAGGGATTCGATCAAAGTGACCAAGATGGTTATCATTAATCATTACCAAGGCAGTCACTATCTTTCCAACAACAACAAAAATTCAAAAAAAAAAAAAAAAAAAGAGCCCGCTAAGTCAAAACCTACAAAGGAGACTTAGGAAAAACTGGGGCATCCCGCTGACTGTAATCCTCAAGAAGAAACAGTTCAGGCAAAAGTTAGGGATATAAAGCAAAAAAGAGAGGTCGATAAATTCCTTGAACAACCATAAAAGGTTGTGACTATCAAAAGGAAGAAGTGACTTCCATCTCAGAGATTCCCTTGGTCTTTAAACCATCATCATTATCATAGGTGCAATTCCAAAGTCTCTTGGAACCTGAATGCATAATTTAAATTAACTGAGTGTAGGATTGGAAGATCGTCACGAAGAATGGGGTGGGTATAAATATACTTTGAGCCTATATCCTTTGTTTCTGAAAACCGTGAACCAAGCCACGTTACAACCTTCAAAAGACCTAATTGAAGCAAGGTTTATTTTGAAAAGCATACTACAACAAGGTTGCGTTAACCTGACTCCTAAAGATTTTTGCAAATCATTTGTTTTTCCATACCTTTTCTTCTTTTTTCACTTTGAATGTTTAAACCATCGTGTTTTGACCTTTGATTCATTTGCTTTACATCAATAATTTCATTCCGATAAATGACTTTGATTTCAAAATATGCTTTGAGCATTGCATTAAAATTACCATTTTTGAATGAACATTTTATTTGCAAGCAAGTACTCATCTTTCAAGGAAGTTCAAACAGTCAAGAGACTTGATTAGTGATCCTATCAAGGGCATGTTACTTCAAGATACTATTATTCAAGACTTATACTGGGGCAAGTGTTGCCGACATTCATTTTAAGGACTGAAGCAATGATCAGATAACAATCAGTCAATCAGGGGCAGTTTTCTCCAGAGATCCCCAAGCAGTTTATCAGTCCTTCTCAAAAGGATCATCAGTGTGACAAGACCATGATTGGCAGTGTTCTTGTGTTGAGGAATCAGAGTTTCGATCTACCCTCACAAAAGAGTCTACCTCAATTGTCATAACCGATTGCATTACATTACATTCAAATCTCATGCATAGAACAATTCAATATCATGCATAGAAACAAAATTCATACTCATTTGCATTCTTTCAAGGTCTCGTTGTTATCAAACATCTTACCTTGAGATCTAAGTCCAACTCACTTGGCATTTACCAAAGCGACTTCGTCTCACATTCATCAGTACATTAGCTGATAATGTCAACTCTTTGTCATATTCATCAGTACATTAGCTGATGTCATTCACCACTTGTTGTTATCATTAGTACATTAACTGATAATATGCACTTTCGTTTCCCGTCATTAGTACATTAGCTGATGCAGGACTTTCATCAGTACATTAGCTGATATCAGATGTCTCCTATTTTCTCTCGTCAGTACATTAGCCGATGATTGATCATGGTTGTTTCCTCCTTATCAGTACACTAGCTGGTATAGGACTTCTCTTCGTCAGTACATTAACTGACGTGAGCCTCTTTCTTCTTTCCTTATCAGTACATTAACTGGTATAGGATTTCCTTTCGTCAGTACATTAGCTGATAACAATTCCCTCTTGTTTCCCTTATCAGTACATTAACTGATGCAGGTCGATTTGTCTCACATCTTCAATACATTAACTGATGATATAACTGTTTTTCCTTCTTTAGTACATTAACTAAAGTCGTGTATCCTTTTCATCTTTTATCAGTACATTAGTTGATAAGAGGTCTCATTTCCATCTTTAGTACATTAGCTAAAGTCGATGGTCTTCTTTGCCTTTACCAGTACATTAGCTGATATGGGTCGTTGTTTTCATCCAAAGCCAATAATTGGATGTCACAATCCACAATAAGGTGTTTTTCTCCGCCTAATGTCACTCTTAGACACTTCTACTGTATTTTTACCCAGAGTTTTATCTCTCTTTTCCAAGCCTCTCCATCATTAGTTTGTCTCTTGTGGCACTATATTCCCCACAGAATTCAGAGTGTCTCATATCATATTGCATTCAAAAAGTGCCCATTGCATTAATGTCATAAGCATTGTCGCGGCGATCTTAGGACAAAAATTGTGTACTTTGTATTTAAGTCTCTTCACATCTTCGATAGAAGAAACTTAAATAGGGGCATCTGTCGCACCCCAATTTTTGACCCGCATATTTCATTCATCATTGGCTTGTCCCATTTTATTTCATGTATATTCATCATTTAAACATCGCATCGTTGCATATTCTGAAAAAAACAGACTTTTGATAAAGTCGATAAAATTAGCCCGCATTTCCACATCTTTGCATATTTTTATTCGAGTTATTATTTTTCGAATTTTTATTTTAGATTCCATAGATTTTAGTTTTTTTTATCATCATCATTTTAAATAAAATATAAATTTGTTTAGATAATTGTAGATTAATTTTTGTTATTATTTTATTTTAGGTTTAGATTTTATTTAGGTTTTTTTTATTAATCAAAGAATTTATAGAAACAAAAAAAAGAAGATAGTTTAAATGTTTTAGGCCCAATTTACAAAAGCCCCATTTCATCTTTTATTTTATTAACTTAACTTTAGTATAAGTCAAACAAAAAACAGTACAAAAAAGTTTGTCTTCAAGTTCTCTCTCTCCCAAGTTTGCTGTCCAAACAGCTCCTATACCAGTCCAAAATTGTTGCAGAAAAGCATCCCACGCCTCTGCTTTGTCTTGCTACACCTGCACCATCAAACCTGCACCTTGCCTGCTCCAGCCTCCAATCTGTCCAAGAAACCTGCACAAAAGCATTTCATATCAGTCCAAATCTTGCACTAAATTGGCAACACAAGTCCTGCATACAAAAAAACATTAATCAGTATACCATAAGTGTTCAAAATCAAACTTTAATTTCCCCCCCAAAATGTATTCTGATTCATCTATATAACAGAGGGCGAAAAACGATTCATGGGGGGAGCCACGAAAAAACTCAGAAAAAAAACTCTACTTCATTATCTCTTCAGTTCATCTCATGATGAACACAAACCTTCCAGCAATCTTCAAAACCGAAAAACACCACCACCCTTTCTGAAACTAAACCAACCTGTGTATCCTCGCATCTGAAATAAACCATTCCACACCAATATCTTATCAGTAACTCTGTCCTAACTTCATACTCAGAACCTTATCTCAAATAGCTATTTCAAGTTCATCACAAACCTCACTGTAATCCCCCAATTACATCCAATCCACCGATTTCCTTCAAATCCGGCCTCTACCTTAACTAACCTGACAAACCGCAATAAAACCATCACACAAACCGAGTCACACTCACGCTCAGAAGTCAATACAACAAAAGCTCAGTAACAACATAAGCGAATCCAGAAGAGAAACGAACATACTCAAGGAGAAGAGGATTCGAACAGAGTAACGAGTACTTACTTTCATTAGCTTTTTATTTTATGCTTGCAACACCATATAATCTTCCTGTAATATTTGAATCTTAATGGTTTGGGGTTTAAATTTGGGGATGAATGGGTGTTAGGGTATTTGTTTGATTGCTTCACTTTACCTGTTTGTTGTGTTTGCGAAATCGATTTGAACTTGAGAGAGTGCATTGAGCTAAGAGATCGAGAGAATCAGAAAATGTTTCGTCGTTGTGTTGTTGTTGAGAGGTAGAGAGGAGACCCGTTTTTTGAGAGAGATGAGAGAGTTTCGTCGCGAGAGAGAAGGTGAGATCGATAAGATTGTTGCTGCTGTATCGTTTTTTTCCCAGAAAAACGCAGTAATGAGTGAGAGAATAACGAGAGGAAAAGAGGCGGATTCCCTTGTGTATCTTTAGGGTTTTTGTTTTTTTGTTTCTTTGTTGTCATTATTGGGCCTCAGTGTTTGGATTCTGATCCAATGTCCCATGCTACACCCCCTATTACCGCGTATACCTGTTTTTGGACCAACTAATTTTTATTGGGCCTCAGTCTGATGGGCTTTTCACTTCTACTTTCGAACCTCCTTTATTTATTGTTCTATTAAAATTGGTTTATTGTTATATGTTTCTACAAATTTTGTTTATGTTTTATTTTAATTTATGATTGAAAAATACAAAAAATATTTTACTATATTAGATTAGTTAAAATTTGTTTCTCATTTTTAAAAAACTAAAAAAATATGTTATAATTAGAATTTTATTTCCCCTTTTATTGTTAAAAAACACTAAAAATAAATTATATTAATCTCAATCCAAAAATCAATAAATCTTGGTCCAACGCCAAGTCGCTTCAAATAAACTTCTCGATCCAACGTCGAGTTTCTTTTCAAAAATCTTTTCTTTTAATTAAATCAAAGTGATTAAGTGACAAGGGGTGAACACCTCTTGAATACCTTCGATCCTTTGAATCAAACAATAAAAGGCTTTCTTAAATAAATCGAGAAATCAAGTGACAAGAAGTGCACACCTCTTGAATACCTTGATTTTCTTGAACCAAAACTCTTTAATTAATCAAAGTGATCCTGTGACAAGAAGTGCACACCTCTTGAATACCTTGATCCTTTGAATCAAAATACATCAATCAAACCAAGAGATTGAGTGACAAAGGGTGCACACCTCTTGAATACCTTGATCTTTTGAATCTAAAACACTTAATCAAACCAAAAGATCCTGTGACAAGGGGTGAACACCTCTTGAATACCTTGATCTTTTGAATTAAAATACATTAATCAAACCGAAAGATCTTGTGACAAGAAGTGCACACCTCTTGAATACCTTGATCTTTTGAAACAAATTAATTAACAAGGACAACAAGTGACAATGGGGCTCGCTCCTGTTCAATACCTTGGGTAAAGACGCGCTAGGTGAACACCTATGCTCAATCCTTTGCTAAATGTCCCTTTAAAACATAATCTCAATTTCATTCAACCTTTTTGCCTTAGGGCTTTTTTTAAAACTCTTTTCATAAACGAGACACTTATCCAATTTTCAATACGAACATACTTCCACATGTGAAGATCGAACATCTTCCACTCGAATGCGATGATGGCCAGAATCATGTCTTATCTTGATTTAGTCATTCATTCTTGTAGTGATATCATATCCATGTGCGCGTAGTATTTCCATTTGAAAGCGATCGAGTACCTCTCGCTAAAATCAACCAACAAACATTTCGTGGTTCTAGCCCGAACTACGATTGCTCTGACTTTCCCATTGCACTAGGGAATACGTAGGCACAAGATACAAACGTCTTGGCGAGCATAATAATAAAAATCTTTTCTTTTTCTTCATAATAATAAAAAACCTAAAAAACTCTTTCTTTTATCTTTCTTCGATTAATAAGCAAAAAGAACATAAACATTACGCTAACACTCAAACACAAAACTAACTAAACGGGTCCCATCGAGTACGATGGAGGTGAGGGGTGCTAATACCTTCCCCTTGCTTAACCGACTCCCGAACCCAAATTTGGTTACGAATGACCAACTATCCTTTTCTTTTCTCTTCGTGGGTTTTATCGATATTTTCCCTTTCCTTTTGGAATAAATAAAGTTCGGTGGCGACTCTGTTGATACTTCGAGCGCACGAAAACGCTCGAGTCACATTTTTACAGCTACACTTACACTTTAGAAAGATAACAGTGACATTTGACGATGGGTGATGTATTTTACAATGCTCCATCCATGAAAGTCTCCTTGACCACATATTACCAAAGA
Source organism: Vicia villosa (assembly GCF_029867415.1). Lineage (NCBI taxonomy): Eukaryota > Viridiplantae > Streptophyta > Magnoliopsida > Fabales > Fabaceae > Vicia > Vicia villosa. The sequence continues at coordinate 85,584,235 of NC_081181.1, read as the reverse complement.
GAAGGGATTTGTTTTGTTGGTCGGGCTAATTGGATAAAACTCAACAAGGGCTCTTTATAAAGTTGAAAAAATCACGAGGCTCTTGCACGATTCAACTTCCTCAAAAACGAGTTTGATAAAATGTGATAGATGTGAGTATAGTAGGAAGGCAATAGTGTAGAGGCTAGTGCACCCATATAATTTGTCATCAGGACATATATCGTTTTTATAGTGGGCTCGACCATTTTCATGTACAAGAACGCCACAACACACCATCGGCATATCTCTGGGGGGATATCAACATTTGCCTTCTTCTATAAGGAGTTGAATGTTGAGACAAAAAGGCAAGACGGATAAGCTAACGACATATGTGTAACTTCTTTTAGTAACATTTCCATGTAATTATTTAATTAATTGTTGAAAATTAATAAGTATATTTGGTAATATGTATTACTCTCTCTGTTCCTTTTTAAGTGATGTTTTACAAGATTTTTTTATTCCTATTTAACTATCATTTTGATGTTTGAATGTTACAATTTGTCAATTATACCCTTACTTTTTTTAATAACTCCTATTCACATTTTCCATTAAATTCTCCTTTCTTAATGTACGTAATAACTTCACTTCACATTTTCCATAAAATTCTCCTTTTTTAGTATGTAACTCTCATTCCCATTCAAAGTATTGGTCGGTTAATGAAAATTAAATTCAAACGATAGCTTCCAATGTTACACAGAAAAAGATGTTAGCGTTAAATTTTGTCAAAGGAAAAAATTTATCAATTGAAGACTTAAAATTCTATAAAAATGATTAATAGCATTGTTTAAATTACCAAGTGCAAAACAAAAGAAGTCTGGTAGGAACAACAAAAGACTCCTTGGATGTTCAAAAAGAAGAAAAAGTGGAAGATTCATTGGAGCAAGAAGAAGGAGAAATAGTTGAAGACTCTTTTGACAAGATACAAGAACAAGATGGCAAAGAAGAAGTCAAGTATCATCAAGAGTTGTACTGGATTTTGATTTAAATGAAAAGGCAGATTATGAATTTGATTTGAACAAGTTTCCTGAAGAAGAAGAAGAAGAAGAAGAAGAAGAAGAAACAAAAGAATCCTACCACCATGTTGAGTTTCGACCTGTGATAAAAAAGATGATTAAAAAAATTCTTCCAAAATTTTACTCAAAAATCTTTATGGTCTAAATATGGACAGGGTCGGCCCAAACTGTTTAGAGGCTCAGTTCTATTTTAACAATGGGCTCATAGTAAAATAAAGTATAAAAAAATTTTAAAAAATTATTTAAATTGTAGCATAAGAACTAAAAATATTAAATAATTGTTTAGAAATATTTCGACAAATACACCTATAAATTTTCGGTATCTTTTCTATCAATAAAATTTCTCCATTTTTTATAACTATTGCTAAATCATTTTAGTATAAAATATAAAATATAAAATATTTCTTTAAAAAACACATAAAATTTTTATTAAGAGATGGTATACTAATAAATAAATCTATATTTTTAAAATAAAATAATAGAATTTCTTTTTGGCACATTTAATTTATATATATGGATAACGTTTTTGGCACATTTTATTAGGAGATGGATATTTTTAAAAAATATTTGATTGATGAATAAATCAAACCATAGCAAAAAAATTAAGAGGAAATCTCAGTCATTAAAACATGTAATTATTGTCAAATAAGAAATAATGACACATTATAATTCCACGTCAAAAATTAAAATAAGTACTTTAAATGTGACTTATGTAGTCCATGTGGGACCGGATGTAACAATACTAAACTAATTTAAATTTTATTTTAATTCCCACAATAAAATATTACAAGCCAGTTTTTCATTTTAACAAAACCGATGCCTTTTAATATATGGGACCCTGTGCAACAGCTCTTGTTGCACTTGCTTTGGGCCAGGACTGAATTCCTTGTTATTGCTAAAGTTTAGAAAGTGCACTTCTTATGTGCAAAGTATCTTATTGTTTTTCTTATTGAATTCCTTATTGCTAGAGTTTAGAACAGTATCAATAAGGAATAATCTTACGACATCTTCTTTATCGAAATTATTACTTTTATTACCACTGTTACCGCAGCTCTATTAATACTTTACCTTTTAGCCGGTTCATGGGTAACAAATAGAAAAACACCAATTTTACCCGAAAAAGTTTCATTTTTTCCTGAGCCAAATTGTGGTTGAGTTTGAGCAACTAAGAATATAACTTTGGCAATGAAATTTTTGCTCTTACATGTTCGATATGGCTCATCTTCATCTGGGAGCAAATAATACTTCTCGGGTCAATATGAATATTATTGTGTATGCTTTTAAACATTGGGTCATATGGTGTACCTTCAAGCATTGATAAACAAAATTACAACCTACATATTTTGTTTTCTTCTTTCAACAGTGGTTTTATGGCATTTGAATTACACCGTATAACCCAAAATTTCATAAGCCTAAGCACCAATGTTGGATTGGTTTTCAACACAAAATCTAAAGATCGAATGTTTGTTCTTTGACTGAAAGGAACTTTGCGAATTTGATTCTCATCAATTGAAACTCTCTTACGTCTACAATTTTTTGTCTTCCTATGAGAGACATCACGCGTTTCACTTTCTTTTGCTCTTTTCCAAATATGTTGAATAGTTTTTAGAGGAACCGAATTTGATGAAGCCATCTCATTTGTACCTCATTTACGTAATTTTCCATCAACGCTTTTTTGTAGTAGCTCATTGTTGTGAAAAACGATACCAATAACAAAGTATAATAGGGAATTAGGGAGGAGAAGAAGAACACAAGAATTGGTTATAACTGCTATTCTTTCACTTTCTCTTAAAACAAGATTACAAGTTTACAAGAATAACAAATAACCTCTCTCACCCTAAATTAGGATTTGCAGCTTAGCAATGATGAGAGACTAGTATGCTATTTATAATAAAACATAACATACTAACTAATGGGCTTTTTCAGCAAGGCCCATTACACAAGCCAACTTAGTAAACAAGCTAACTTAACAAATTAGGGTTTAAACACTAAAACCTAATTTAACATGCTAACAACCCTAGCATCTTCGACACAAGCATGTGAACAACCTTCGACTTCATGCTTAATCTTGTCGAACCAAGAAGCTACCCTTCGACAATACTAGAGTTCGATCCAATATCTCACAAATCTCCACCTTGGATCTAACTCTACAACATCAAGGGAACAAACTAGCTTTCTTCATGCAGCTTTATCAACTGCATACAGTGGAAAAACTTGCAACTCGGCAATGTCTTAGTGATCATATCAGCAGCATTGTCTTCAGTCGAAACCTTCAGCACTTGGACTTCTCCACGCTCGATTACTCCTCTGACGAAATGCAGCCTCACATCAATGTGCTTAGTTCGCTCATGATAGGCTGAATTCTTCGACAGGTGTATTGCACTTTGACTATCACATTTAACAGTGATACCTCGACCTTGAAGTTTCAGCTCATTCGCAAAACCTTCAAGCCACAATGCTTCTTTCACAGCTTCAGTTAAGGCAATATACTCCGCTTCAGTGGTTGATAGAGCAACAACCTTCTGAAGTGTTGCTTTCCAACTAATTGCAGTGCCAAACATAGTGAAAACATATCCAGAAATAGATTTTCTGGAATCCATACAACCTGCATAATCAGAGTCGACATATCCTTCTATTACTGCTTTACTATCTTCACCCAAGGCTCCACCATAAATTAGGACTCTATTCAGAGACCCATTTATGTACCTTAAAATCCACTTCAATGCTTGCCAGTGAGCCTTTCCAGGATTTGCCATGTACCTGCTTACAAGACTTACTGCGTATGCTATGTCGGGTCTAGTACAGACCATAGCATACATCAAAGAACCAACTATATTAGCATATGGAATGCTATTCATATAGGCTCTTTCGACATCAGTACTGGGACACTGATCAATACTCAGCTTGAATTGAGGGTTTGTTGGAGTCACAACTGGCTTCGAATTCGACATACCAAACTTTTCAAGAATCTTCCGTAGATATGCCTCTTGAGATAGACATAACTTCGACTTCTTTCTATCTCTTCGAATGTCAATTCCAAGAATCCTGGAAGCAGCTCCCAGATCCTTCATATCGAACTCCTTATTGAGTTCAGCCTTCACCCTCGTCACATCTTCAACATTGTTGCTTGCTATGAGAATATCATCCACATAAAGCAACAAAATAACATATGAATTACCAGGTCGAAATCTGAAGTAAACGCAGTGGTCGAACTGACTTCTAATGAAACTTATGCGTGCCATGAACTTGTCGAATCTCCTATTCCACTGTCGAGGAGATTGTTTCAGCCCATACAAAGATCTCTTTAACTTGCACACATAATCTTCCTTCCCCTTTTCGACATACCCTTCAGGTTGCCTCATCAGGATTGTTTCATCTAGATCACCATACAAGAACGCAGTCTTCACATCCATCTGTTCCAGTTCAAGATCGAACTGTGCCACCATGGCAAGCAACATTCGAATGGACCTATGCTTCACAACAGGAGAAAACACATCATTGAAGTCGACACCTTCTTTCTGAGTGAAACCCCTTGCAACTAACCTTGCCTTGTATCTTTTCGACGTCACTCCTTCAATTCCTTCCTTAACTTTGAAAATCCATTTACAGCTGACTAACCTTGCCCCAACAGGTTTCTTGATCAGTTCCCAAGTATGATTATCATGAAGAGATTTCATCTCATCATCCATGGCCTTCAGCCATTCAGTCTTATTTCGACTCCTCATAACTTCCTTATAGTCTCTAGGTTCTTCGTCTAGAACCTCACTTGCAGAGATTAAGGCATAAGCTATAAGATCTGCATATCCAAGTCTCTGAGGTGGCTTGATGACTCTTCTCGACCTATCTCTCGACAATAGGTAGTCATCGTCAGTTTCCTCAACTTCAGCATCTTCTGCTTCTTCTTCGACTTCATCTGGGATATGCAATTCAGCATCAACATGCTCCACCTCAACAGGAATCTCTACCTGTTCCAGCTCTTCGTCAGATGTTTCTGTACTTCGACCAACATCATTAGTTTTCTTAAAAGCCATTTCAGCTTCATTGAAAACTACATCTCGACTGGTGATACACCTCCTGTGACCTGGCTCTAGGCACCATAGCCTATAAGCTTTGACTCCTTCAGGGTATCCCATGAACATGCATTTCAGAGCTCTAGGTTCGACCTTGTCTTGCCTAATGTGAGCATAGGCTACGCAGCCAAATACTCTCAGTTTGTCGAGATCTGGTGGATGTCCCGACCAAACTTCTTCAGGTGTCTTCATATCTAACGCTGTCGAAGGACATCTGTTTATCAGATATGTTGCTGTCGAAACAGCCTCAGCCCAGAACACCTTCTTTAAACCGGCACTAGTCAACATGCATCTGACTCTCTCCAAAATAGTTCGATTAAACCTTTCAGCCAAACCATTTTGCTGTGGAGTACCTGCAGTAGTTCTATGCCTTGCAATACCAGAGGCAGCACAGAAACTGTCGAATGCCTCATTGCAAAATTCAAGGCCATTGTCGGTTCTCAACCTCTTGACCTTTCTGCCAGTCTGATTTTCAACCAGAGTCTTCCAACTTTTGAAATTCTCAAAAGTTTCATCCTTAGTCTTCTGGATGAATACCCATAATTTTCTGGAATAATCATCTACTATGGATAGAAAATACCTTGCTCCTGAATGTGATGGACACCTTGCAGGCCCCCAAAGATCAGCATGGATGTAATCAAGGGATCCATGTGTTCTTTGTTTGCCTTTGTTGAACTTCACTCTGCAAGATTTTCCAAGTACACAGGGTTCACAAAACTTCAGCTTTTCGACTTTGTCTCCACCAAGCAGATTTTGTTTCCCTAATTCGACCAGACCCCTTTCACTGACATGGCCCAATCTCATGTGCCAGATTTTTGTCTTCGACAAAGGTTTCGTGGATACAACATTTGTCGAACCACTTACAACTTCAGCCTCAAGGGTATACAAGCCTTGTTTCTTCACGCCTCTCAAGACTTCCTTCGACCCCTTCATGACTCTTAGGATACTTTTCTCTCCTTGGAAAACATATCCTTTCTTGTCGAATTCACCAAGAGAAAGCAGATTTCTCTTCAAATCAGGAACATACCTGACTTCAGTCAACAACCTTATTGACTCGTCATGGAGCTTGAATCTCACAGATCCAACACCTGCAATCTTACAAGCCTTGTTGTTTCCCAGCAATACTGATCCACCATCTTGATCACATAATTCCTCGAACAAGTCTTTGTTTGGAGTCATGTGCCAAGTGCAACCTGAATCCATAATCCACTCTCTTCTCGAGTCACTGCTTGAAACCACAAGAACATCAGATGATTCGAAATCATCTTGAACAATGGCTGCATTGCCATTATCCTTACCTCCATGATCTTTCAGGCGTTCAGGGCACACCTTTCTTGTGTGTCCCTCCTTCTTACAATGATAGCATCGAATGCCAGATGCTTCGCCATTGTAAGACTTCGACTGGCTTTTGCCCTTCTTGTCGAACTTACCATTCTTTCGCAAGAATTTTCCTTTAACGGCCAAACCTTCACCAACAGTCGAAGGTTTATGCTCCTTTCGTTCGTTCAGGTCCTTTGAATATAGGGCTGATTGAACTTCTTCAAAGGTCAGGGACTCCCTTCCATACAAGAGAGTTTCTTTGAAGTGAGCATGTGATCGAGGCAAAGCGCATAAAAGTAACAGCGCTTGATCTTCATCATCAATCTTTACATCGATATTTTCAAGATCAAGAATCAGCTTGTTGAACATATCCAACTGCTCAGCCAACACTTTGTCTTCAACCATCTTGAATGAATACAAAGCTTGCTTCAGGTAGAGTCGATTTACCAGCGATTTGGTCATGTACAAACTTTCAAGTTTCACCCATAACCCTGATGCTGTCGTCTCCTTTGATACCTGCCGAAGAACCTTATCACCAAGGCTCAACAAAATTGCGCTGTGTGCTTTCTCGATCATATTCGTCTTCTCCGCTGCCGTCAATTCTGCATTCATGGCTGCCTCCCCCTTCAACGCTTCCAAACAACCCTGCTGAACCAGTAGGGCTTTCATCTTCAAGCGCCACAGACCAAAATCATTCACTCCGGTGAATTTTTCAATCTCATACTTTGTTGAAGGCATCTTCTCCACGCTCACCGCACCAATTTGTTGTGAAAAACGATACCAATAACAAAGTATAATAGGGAATTAGGGAGGAGAAGAAGAACACAAGAATTGGTTATAACTGCTATTCTTTCACTTTCTCTTAAAACAAGATTACAAGTTTACAAGAATAACAAATAACCTCTCTCACCCTAAATTAGGATTTGCAGCTTAGCAATGATGAGAGACTAGTATGCTATTTATAATAAAACATAACATACTAACTAATGGGCTTTTTCAGCAAGGCCCATTACACAAGCCAACTTAGTAAACAAGCTAACTTAACAAATTAGGGTTTAAACACTAAAACCTAATTTAACATGCTAACAACCCTAGCATCTTCGACACAAGCATGTGAACAACCTTCGACTTCATGCTTAATCTTGTCGAACCAAGAAGCTACCCTTCGACAATACTAGAGTTCGATCCAATATCTCACACTCATGATAAATAGATATGTGTTCTTCATTGCTTAAAGTTCTTAATCTCTTTCTTTCTCTAGGTTCTACTTCAATATTTTCTTCAACAAACACTATAAATTATTAAAAAAACAAAGTTACTTCTAAGAAACATACACCATACAATTAATTCTAATAACATACATCGTATAATGGCAAAAAGAGCATACACTAAATTTAAAAAAAAAAAAAACATAATTACTTCTAACGAAACATGGAGCCATAAAGGTAATGCCTCCAAATCTTTAGCACAAACACTACTGCAACCAGTTCTAAATCATGTGTAGGATAATTCCATTCATGCATCCTCAATTACCTCAACGTATAAGCTACTACTTTGTCATTCTGTATAAGCACACCACCTAAACCCAATTTAGATGCATCACAATACACGACAAAAGATTCTTCCAGGTTAGGTAATATCAAAATCGGAGTCGTTGTCAATTTCTTCTTTAGCTCTGTAAAACTTTCCTCATACTGAACATCCCACGCAAACGCTTTGCCTTTACAAGTTAGTTGAGTTAACGGAAATGCTAATTTAGAAAAGCCTTCGATAAACCTTATGTAGTTACCAGCCAAGCCCCAAAAGGTTCTAATCTCTGTCACTGATTTGGAGCTTCCCATTGCATCTACTTTGGATGGATCCACAACAATACCATCACATGAAATAATATGACCAAGAAAACTCACATTTGCTAACCAGAACTCACACTTCGATAATTTCACATATAATTTCTTTTCTTTCAGCACTTGCAAAACAATTCTCAAATGCTCAACATGTTCTTTCTCTAATTTGGAATAGATCAAGATGTCATTAATAAAGACCACCACAAACTTATCCAGGTACGTATGAAAGATCATGTTCATATACTCCATGAATACACCTGGTGCATTAGAAACGCCGAATGTCATCACTAAATACTCATAATGCCTATATCGAGTCCTGAAAGCTGTCTTGTGAATATCGTCGTCTATAACTCGAATTTGATGATTACCTGATATCAAGTCAATCTTGCTAAATACGTGTGCACCCACTAACTGATCCATCAAGTCATCTATTCTCGGAAATGGATACTTATTTTTGATCGTCGCTTTATTCAGCTATGGGTAGTCTACGCACAATCTCATACTATCATCTTTCTTCTTCACCAACAACACCGGAGCTCCCCAGGGCGACACACTTGGTCTCACAAATTTCTTTTCAAGCAAGTCTTCTAATTGCTTCTTCAGCTCTGCTAACTCAGATGTCGACATCCTGTATGGTATCATAGGAACGGGTCTGATACCAAGAACAAGATCAATCGAGAACTCTACTTCTCTTTCTGGAGGCACATCTAATATATCATCCGAAAAAACTTCACCAAAGTCACGCACCACCTGTAACTCATCAATCGCAACTTGACTTTCAACAGACAAAGATGCAATCAACGAAAACACCTGAGCTTCATCCCGCATCAACTTGGACAATTGCCTAGCAGTCAGTAAACAAGCTTCCTCCTCCTCATCAGGAGCAAGAAACCCAACAAACTTGTTGTAGCAATTAATATGAACATAGTTGAACTCCAGCCAGCTCATAAAGCTTCCTCCTCCTCATCAGGAGCAAGAAACCCAACAAACTTGTTGTAGCAATTAATATGAACATAGTTGAACTCCAACCAGCTCATATCTAAGATCACTATCTCATTATCTTTTTCTCCATATACTCAAACTTTCAATTGTGTGATTGAAAATTCCAAAAAAAAAAAAACCACATAAATTTATGTTTAAAAACATAAACGTTCATTAACTTTTGCAATATAATGATCTTATGATCTTGTAAATTCTCATTAAACTTTATCACATATTTATAGATGTTAGTGAGAGATAAAGTGAAGTTTTAGAACAAGAAATAAAAAAAGTTTTTGATTAAATTATACAAACAAGTAGTTTCGGGTGTTGGTATTAAATTTAGATTCGAATGTTACTAGGGGAAATTACTAGGCTTGGCTCTTTTCCTCTAATAACTACTTCCATGCAAAAAAATAAACCGACGAATTAACTTTAAATACATCAATTATTTAAAAAAAATTATTTATATTTTATTCTGAAGGAAGTTTTTAAGAGAAGGATCCCTTTTATACTTGTCAAATCATAAAAGGAAAAGAAGAAGGAAAAAAAAGAGAATAATTCTCATACAATTATATTTTTTGTACAAAAGGTTTAAAAAGCTTTAGGCACTATCAACAATATTTTCGCAAGGAGAATGACACTTTTTCTCGTCATTCGAATTCAAAGTATTTACCCATCTTTCTCTTCATTTTGATTTCCCTCCATCCAAATATAAAGTATAGAAATCTGAAAAACTTGGTCAATCGGTTTGCAGCTGCCCAGTGCAATGCATCAAGATGCTCTTCGCCAACTTAATCACAATTCCAAACCAAGTGACTGACGATTTATCAATGACTGTAAGTTGCTAGAGCATTTTTAAAGTTTAGGACGGAAAAATTCTCATTTTGTTCCAAGCAAATCCGCCAAGAGTAGTTTGCATAAACAAATTTGAAATGAGTTGAACCAAAGCATCGATTTTTGTTTACACTGGCACCAGAGAAAAATGCAGAAGGAAATGCAAGCAGCTAAACGTCAGTTCTACATAAGTTCCTTGCAGATGCTGGAAGTTGAATTTATCTTCATGGAGCATTCAGGCATATAGGCAACACCTGTTACACCAGGATGAAAATATATTCATTTGAATGGATGCTCAAACACGCAGCTAAGAAAAACTTGGTAAAATCGAGCAGTGATCACTACCTTTTTCCTTGACATCAATTTGCAGAGAGTCCAGTGTAATTATTCCAGCAGTCAATGGAAGTAGTTCAAGCTTGACAGTGACTACAGATTTAGATGGAATACATCTGATGTAGAAACACATGGATTTAAAAATTAACCAGATCAGTTAAAAACTTCACAGAAATAAAAATGAGATTTTATATATTACCCAAGTGGAACTCTGCTTTGCAACCATAGATGAGTACAACTAATACCGGAACTGGGAATGACATCATCACTCAAAGAAACTGTCTGAGCTTTGACATCGTAACTTTGTTCCACTTTTTTTTTCATAATAGCATTGAAGCTCTTTTTCCATTTGGCACCGATGCTTCTTTCACCATTTGTTCTTGCTAAAAACTCAGCGAAACCAATAAAAGGACTCTTTGGAGTCGTCGGTGAATTCAGGGAAACCACTGAAGGGGGTGAAGTAAATGAAGCTGGAGCTAGAACTGTCAAATTTAGATCTTCAGATGTCAAATTTGAAGCTTGAAGAGTTAAGATCTGATCAAATTAAATCAATTAAGTTAAATTAATAATGGTTTTCTGATAGAAGTATAAAAGTAACTGTAATTTCAGTTGGGACATAATAAAACCAAAAGAAATGAGCTCCTATGTGAGGTTCCAACATACAAGATTTAAGCATATATTAACCTGAACAGGAAGTCGATGAGTTTTTTCATAAGCTCCAGTAGGTTTTCCAGACATCTGAGATGCAATAGAGATCATGATATCCCTTGAGTTTCGTGGCCTCCAACTAGTTGGTTGTTTAAAGAATAACCGTGATGCTGGATTAAGTGAGAAAACCACGTGAAAACAACAAATTAACACCTTAGCATACACTAGAAAGCATAAAAAGAAACAAGGAGGCAAAAAGCCTACATGTATAATTGCATCGACATGACACCATAATTGCATACTGATCAAGACTTAATTTTGATGCTTTATTTCCATATAGCTTTGACAAACGAGAATTTCTATCATCCTGAGCCTTGAGACTCTTCAATGTAGAGGTTTCTGGTTTAAGGATAAAAGAATGTTCTTCACCTCTCCTGTAAGCAGAAACATCTAGTAAGATAAGGACGATTATTAGAGCTAATTATATAAACGAAACTATGATTTTACTAAGCATATTTTCCTAATATATATTCAAATTGATTTCAACACAAATTGATTTTACTAAACGCGTTCATTTTCCCCTTATTGTCCTAACATCTATTCAAATTGATTTCGATACAAAAAGATACAATCATTGCCTTCACTGTACATGAGTTGATAACCATTGGTTGAAAACAAATTGCAACAAGCCAACAACCAAGTCTTATCCCACTAAGTAGAATCGACTACATGGATCAAACTCCGCTATAATGTTCTATCCAAGACCGTAGTTCTAGATTTGTTGAAAGCATCATAAAAATATGATTGGACTATGCATTGAATCTAGACCGCATTAATCCAATTAACTCATTCACTTTAATGGTTATATGGTAAATTCCTGGTACTGAATAGTGGTAGTGATTTGCATAATACAAACACTTTATTGATAGTAATTCTGGCCGATGATTCACAATCAGTTATCCGGACAGACATTACTATAACTGTTCGTGTTGAGCAGATAGTCCAGAACAATAACTATAGGAAGATTACAAAGAAATAACAAGAACACAAACACACCAACATTCGAGAGCTAGGTAATCTCCCCTTCCCAAATGTTTCAGAGTTAAGTTTCTCCCACTAACTACTCGATAACTCTAGATAATAAACATTCCCTCGCCTTCCCTTTTTCATTCTAAACATAAACACCCTTCTAATAATATTATACACCTTGTCTTCAAGGTCAAGGATAAAACAAGTAAAATGACAGAGCACAGCGTAAAACATGAGAACTTATATACAGAAAGATCTGCTAAGATATTTATTCAGGAAAATAACCTGAGGGCTAGATTTGGTAAAGAATGATCATTTCCAGTTTCAACACATGAAATTGGCAATGATGACACTGCTCCATTTTTTGTAGACTCCTCGAATATAATATTTATGCCATCTATGAATATCATAATATCTGGATCGTGTGCAGGAGCAACGTTCTGGAGAACAAATTAAAAACTGTTGATAAAGAAGAACAGAGAAACAAGTGATAGTAGACAGGCACAAAAGAGAAGCATAAATTAATACTATATGACAGAATTAAAAAGTAACTGTCTTATAATTTGATCTGTGAAATAATAGTTCAAACCTTTATCTGAACACAAAGAAGATCCTCTGAATTAAAGTCAGCAGCAAAAGAATGAATCTCTACAGGTTGAATTATTTCAAGTTTCCTTCTCCACCTTCTACCAGGTATATAGACGCCTTCTAATCCACAACAAACAGAAAACCTGTCTCGCTCCAATGAGACACCTCGAAAAGATAGAAGTTCTTCCACCCCAGTTTTTTTCCAAAAATAATTTTGAGATGAAATTTGATCCCAATCCTCTAGGTCAAAGTTTGGCTTAGAACTAGCTGTTTTAACAGGAGCATTGGGTGTGTTTGTAGTTTGCGGTAATGATGACATGGAGTAACTTCTGAAATTTCCAAAAGCAAATAATGGAGAGCCAGTTGGTGCTGAAAAGTTGGACCTATGAGAAGTGCTACTAATTCCTGAATTTGAAGTTAAATGATGATGAGATTCTGGGCGCGTAGGAGGCCTCACATTTTCCAATGGAAGTATCCAATTTAACAGCTCTTCACATGGATCTTGATTTGTACAAACTTCATTCACCTGACTGTCGGGAGACAACGTTCTCTCCTGACACTTTTCAAATTGAAGAATTTCTATACAAGGGTCTTTAAGAAAATTTACACTAACATTCGCTTGTAAGAGAACCTGCGTCCTTGCAAACAGGAAAATTTAATTAGATCAGGAATCAGAGTAATTGAGATGACTCGATCATAAATAAGAGATTCTACATGTTGAGATATAGTTACATAGAAAGCTTTTCATGAATGATACCAGCGGCATTAAAGAAGCAAAACAAACACCACAAGAAGAAATTTAAAATTTAATAAATACATAAGTTCAATAAAAAGAAGATACCAAGGTGATTGCGTGCAAAAGAGAAGTATGGAGCAAAGAACAAATTCCTCGTTGTAAAAATTATGGTCTAGACAAGCTATATTGCAGGCCCAATTATCATCAAATCCATAAAGGAATTTTATGCGACAAATGCACAAGAAAAAAATATTATAATGTTTATTATTATGCTGTTACACCATGAATAAAAACAGAACATACAGTAAAGTCATTGCATAATCTCATATAGATGCACTAAAATTTACAGATTTATTGAAAGATTCACCACAAGTTTCACTAGCATCATAACATGATGAACTAGAGAATTGAACTGTAAATTCCCAAGTCTTGATCCACTAAAAGCTACTTCTACATAAAGACAAAGTAGGAATCTGAATAATAATTCTATGGAAAAAGGTTTCATTTCCAAGAAGAGAAAAACTACATCTAGTATGACAACAAAATATCTTTCAAAAGAAAAACTATATAGTATATGTAAGAAAAAATGATGTGTAATCTGCGTGTCAGTAAGGACAAATCCCTTGAAAAAATTATGAGCTGAGCACCAAAGAAAATCCATAAACCTATTAATAACCAATAACAAGTTTAGTCGCAGCCCCCTGGATATTTGAACCATCTAATCAGAGACAGACAATGTCTTTGGGCATGGAATAAAATATTGGCCCTAAATAGAGACCCCTCATCTCAATAGGACACCAAATCTGTCCCAAATTTCACTGCAGAGTAATTTTTGCGAGGGGGCGTATGTATAACGAAAAAACTAAAATATATTTTTAAAGTTAATATGTTTTAGCAAAAAAATTAACAATAATTTTTACTTATCTAAAATGAAGCAACTACAAAGGAAAAAATTTGGTAATAGTTATTTGAAAAAGTTGAGTTTGGCAACACTTCACAAATCAAACTCATGATAATTGTCTCTTTATTAAATAGATTAACGTCTTTTTTAATTTTTATATCTCCTTAGTCAAATGAATTTGTTTGAGGTAGCTAAATCTATACTATTAAGATAGTTAAATATAAAAATACACTTTAATTTTTTTTAGATGTAAATTATACATGTTAAAAACAATCTCTTTTTTTTTTTATAGCCAAAGCTCCGCCTCTGATGCCATTGCCATCTGAAAATAAATTTTAAGATCCAAAAAAACAAAATTCTGTATCTCTACCAACTTTAAAGAAATTAATCGCATGCACATAGTTTCCAAAAGTTGCGATACATACCACTATGTCTCCATTAGGTAAAGCAAAACACTTGACAGAATTTCTTGCCGTTCCGCCACAAACAGTTGCATCAAAATTTCCTTTATCAATAACTGTACCAATGGAAGGAAGTGCATTGTCTTTAGTTTTAATTGTTGGGGCCTTCAGACTATGTGTTTCAGAAGAATTGGAAAAACTTTCTACAGAGCTTCTTTTGGACCAAAGGGGCTCATTGGACTCAGAAATCCTCACAAAGAAGTGAGAATTTTCAAATTTTTGCAACAGCAATGCAGTTTGTCTTTTGTGAACCTCCATGTGAAGGGAGTCACCATCAAAAACATCTGCCGGTTGCTCTTCACCACTGGTACTCAATTCTTCTTCTCCGGATACTAAATTATTTCTGTTTTCAATGCTTCCACTTTCTTTCTCAGAGCTTTGACCTCGTCCATTCTTACTCGTCATTGCAGCAACTTCAAATGGAGGAGTAATCTGTGTATCCTGCTTACATGCAGACAAGCATGCCAAGATATGAACTTGTTCACCTGAATTATTGGTATAAATTAGGTCCGCTCAACTTTTTTTGGAAGCCAGCTGACCAAATCACATATGCTTCAACTGATATTTGCATATTTAAAGAATGAATCAATCTAATACCCGGTAAAAGAAAGGAACGATCAAGAGGGCGCAATGATTGTATATCTGGCTCGCGATCCCAGTTTTCAGGAAGTTCCTCTACAAAATACAAATAAGACGTATCACGTTATATTATATATGCAGAGCAACCAGGCACATAACATCACATAAAATTCTTGGAAAAGAAAATATTTTGCTTAATTCTACCATTGAACTAAATGCCAACAAAAAGCATGCTGTGTTTATAATTTCATTCCTGTGTGAAGCAAATAACAATCCAAATTAAGAAATTTCCTCTAAACCTAGAAAGGAAGACACAATCTAAACAAGGCAACTTTCCCCAACCATTACGATTGAAAAGCTCAACATATAACCCATCTAGATATCAATTCTATTCCCCATTTATCAAGTGACTGCATTTGCACCACAAAAACTCAACATGGTTCCCCGCATTATATAGAACAAGTCTCTTTCGCTAGACATAACCAAAGCTGGTTCACACATAAGTTTTCACTAAAACTGATACCCGGTCTATAGCACTTGCATCCCTTATCAACCATTTCATTGCAATTAAAAGATTATGCATTTTACAATAAGCTCACCTCACGCCGTTAACATGTAAGAGAACAACCGTTTCCCCCCATTTTCTACCAACAATCATGACAAGGTTTTCTTTCTCATTATTCAAAATGCTCAAACATAAAAAAGTAACTAAAAAACACAATTAACAAAAAGAAAAGCATCATTTCCAACAGCTTGGAGGAGTTAACGCGAGTAATCATTTAAAAAAGTAAAGCTCAGTAGCCCGGACACCTCTGAAAAAATGCATATCTGTGTCAAAACCGATACCGACACTTGTGATTGCTTTTAATTGTTGGCTTATTCATCAACATTACTAACAAATAAATTGCTCCACTAGCTAAATCCTTCAAACATATAAATTAACACTAACAAACAGAAAAATGATTGATGAGGCAAACACATACTGCACGGAATGGTGATCCATCCTTCATCTTCAGAAACATCAATGTGCTTATCAACAACCGGAACCGGCAAATCGCGGTGTTTCGAATTCAAATCAACATCACATTCGTACGGCGAATAAGACACATCAGATTTATGAGCCTCGTAAGAAGATCCAGCGGATGCTGATCGGTGATGAACATCAGCGCGAGGTTCGGGAATCGGATTGCGTTCTGAGTACACGCTCGTTGTAGAACGTATCAAGAAATTCATTTTGCCTGCTACGAAAGATTTGAAGAAAAATTGAAAAATGGAATTTGTATGCAAAATTGAAGTATTCGATTTCAGTGAAATTGCAGAATGAATCGGAATCAATAGAAACTGAATTGGAATGGTTGATTGTTACGTTACCTGATGAATGTGGTGGAATTGATGATTGGAAGAGGAAGATTCGAAGGTGTAGTTGCGATCAGTGAGGAAGTTGTTTTGATCTTGTGTTCATTCTCTTGAATTGCATGTTTTCGAACACGATCTTCTTCATTCTTTATTTGTTAATATGTTAATTCTAGTTTAATTTTAACAGCATAGTTTTTATTTAGGAGATTGTGTGTGAATAGAAATTAATAATTGAAATTAAAACTTGAAAAGTTATTACTAAGTTCTTTAGCCACCTCCCTATGGGGTCACCTCCAGCGAAAATCCCAAAATACCCCTGCTTCGAAAATGAACTTCCGAAGCGCTTTTTTTTTAAAAAAATTTCCACAATTCGGAAGTGCATCTCCGAAAACACCTCATGGGGGGTGTCTTCGGAGATGAACTTCCGAAAACACCTCATGGGGGTGAATTCGAAAATGAACTTCCGAATTATGCAGAAACTGTGTTTTTTTTATGTTTTTTCTTAAACAGTCTCGCATTTTAACTAAACGCAAACGCCAAATAAAATAAGCAACAGATAAACTGAAAATACTAATATGATAAATCCAATCCAAATAATATATACAAACCGAAAATAATAATAATACTGTGCGAAAGATACAATCCGAATATCAAAAAATAAATAAATCCGACCACTACTGGGTGTGCCTAACCCTCTCACCCTGGGCCCTCCTCTGCCGCCTGTACCCCGCCGCACAGCCCGCATCAGTGACGATCATCTCCATCACGGCGACTGCCTCTGGACCGCCCTGATGAACGACACCTCGATCCAACGCGTCCCGCCCAAGCATCTCTATCCGCTGGCAGATCGGCATGAGATCAATGGCGTGGTCATCCTCGGCCTGCTGGTTCTCCAGGATCTCCTCATGTGCTGGCCTAGGAGCGCCGGGAACGTCGGGTCTCAGCAGAGGATGGGACACCCGGTAGAACCATGTGACGTACCCCTCCTCACTGTGCCAGTCCTGTGTGACCCGAGTGAGACGGTACTCCTGCGGTACCACATGCTGCTGCCACTCCGCCCATATGGCAGTGAGCTGCACTCGGGTCACTCTGTCGGAAGCAGCCTCAAAGGGTGACCTGGGTATCCGCTGCACGAATCCGAACTGACGCATGCACCGCTCAGGGAGATACCGGACCATGATGCCGGTCCCGCATGCCAACCAGCCTGAATATAAAGCAATGCCGTCAAAGGGGACAATCTGAGCGTAGTCGGCGAACGGCCTCCAGGTGACGTCGTCGTGCATCGTGCGGTCCAAGTACAAACGGTATGGTCCCAGTGTAACACCCCGAATTTAATTAAATTGGTTAATTAAATTATTGAAGGATTTAAATATGGATTTAGTGGAATTTGGATGGCCGATATTATTTTAAGGGCATATTTGGAATTATAAAATTAAAGTCGGATAGTCGGAAAATAATATTAAGAATAATATTATTTATAAGTCGGAATTATTATATTGAAGGAATTATTATTATAAGTGATATAATTGATTATTTGAGTTATATCTCTTATTGGGCCTAAATTAATTTTGGAGGATATTAAATAAAGAGAGGATTTAAACACTAAGCCCAATTGGTTTTATATTAGGGTTTTAGAGATTTTGGAAAGAGGGAGTTGTCATAATGAAGAGACAAGAATAGAGGAGAAAGAGGCAAGACTATGGAGAAGAAGAAGAAGAAGCTTGAAGAGTTTTCATCCATGGTGTCAAGTAAAGATGCAATTAGAGACCCATTGAGTTGCTTCCATTGATAAGGTAAGGGTGGGGTTCTCTTCCTATAATGGGGCTTATGAAAAATTGTATGTGGGGAATTGGGTGTATAGATTTGTTGCATTTGATGTGTTAAATTGTTGCTGTAAAAAATTAGCGTTGTTGTGAAAATTAGTAGCACGTGAAAATTAATCGTGTTGCAAGTATATAAATTTAGTTAAGAATCCGATGGATTTTCTGGAACTGCTCCGTCGAAGGTGTCGACCAGCATACAAAGGAGATGACCGTCATAGCTAAAGGGGAGGACCGTCCCTAGCTATTGTCTTGTTAAGTTAAATTATATATATATATATAAATATATATATATATATATATATATTAACTAATTTAAATGTGTTTAGTTGATGAAAATAACATGATAAATTATATACATACACTAATTGATTAAATAAGTTTAGTATATTGCAATAACCATAAGTAATTAGCAGTGATAAATTAATCAATACCAGAATGATTACAACGTGTGCAGGATAATTGAAAAGTAACAGCTTAGTTATAGCAGACTGAAGAGTTAACAGGTGTGAATTTCTTTGGTTCAGTAGTATAATATATTAATTATAAATATATTAATTATAACATATATTTATGTATAATGGTAGAAATTAGTATATTAAGTTAAACAAAATATTTTGTTATAAGAATCATGTTTGGGGACCTATTAAATAACAGTAATATTTATATAATGCAAAACAGTCCCGTCGATTGAAATAGTCGAATTAAGAGGTATAATTAGTTGTCCGGAATTTGATGAAAATTTAGGTGGTAGTTAAGTTTAATTAGTACATTAACATGGTGATGTTATTTTGTTGAAATTGTGATATTTTACGAATGGACTAAAATTGTGCTTGGTTTAAATATTCTTTATAAATAAATTATAATAATTTAATAGAATTGTCAATAGAGTTGTTAGAGTTGTCAATAGAGTTGTTAGAGTCGACAATAAGTTGTCAGAGTTGTTTTGAATTATCAAGAGTCATATTTTTATTTGTTTTGAGTAATTCTGACATGTTTAGAGTTGTCAGTGTATAACGCCGGTGTTTGTTTTTTTCATTGGAACTTTAACAATTCATATCTTTTGAACCGTAACTCCGTTTGAGTCTCCGTTCGAGGCGTTAGAAAGTTAGCATGATATTCTTTTCAATAAAAATGGTTTTGAGCAATAGAATGCTAGAAATTGGAAATGAAGTAGAAATTGAAGTGAATTAAATTAATATAGTGTGATTATTAATTGGTTGATTAAATTAAGAGTTGAATTAATTTCAATGTGTTTAATTGATTAGAATATAATTTGGAATTAGATTAACTATTTGATTTGTCGGTAAATTACAATATTTTGAGAATTTATCCGTAATTGTGTTTTGACTTGAATATGTATGTTGAGAAATATATATTATTATGTCAATGATGTTGTTTTGATATTGATTCTCTGTGGGTAGTTGGATAGCATTAATTTTAATGATTAATTGCTTGATTTTAAATGTGTATGTTCATATATAATTGGCAAAATGAGAATTAACATGAGATAGTATGGTTACTAGTGTTAATTGGATTTTGTGAATCGTAATTGATTAATTGACCTTTTATATGTGAATGATATGTATGTGTTGTGAATGTTGTGTACAATTGGTGGATAATTCATCGAGTTGAATTATTGTGATATGCTAAATATTAAGATGGTAGAGATGATCTTAATTGCATATGTTTGTCAACATTGTACATGCATTCATGTCATGGTGTGCCTTGAAACAAAGGTGGTTTGCTTTGAAACAAAAGCGGGGCTTGGATTCTAGAGTGAATTCGGAAAGCGGTAAACTATATGTTTACATTTGGTGGCTTTGATCTTGTCCGGATCTGAAGCGTGGCTAGATTCTATATGAATCGGAAGCGGTGGAACTTTGGGTCCACATTGGGTACCAAATGCATAGAGTCACATGTCTTGCATTGAGTCACATTGAGGTTAAGTGATGTTTGAATATATGCATTTATGTGATTGTCATGTGTACATGAGATGTGATAATTGAAATTGGTGATGTTTTGATATATAATTGGTTAAACGTGTGAATATGTGATAATGATGGATTGTGTATATATTTGGGATAATAGTATTGAATCATGTGATTATTATACGATTGAACTTCGTGCATACTTGAATATGTGAAATTTATTGGATGATACTATTTACATGATTATGACTTGTTGTGCGATGAAAAGTATGAGAGATTAATGAACTATGGAAGTATGATGTGTATGGTAACTGTTGATACTTGCGATGTAATGATTTTATATGCCTGAATCCTAGTATACAATTTATCATGCGCCCACTTATATGATTTGATATCTCACCCTTATCTCTTGTTTCGCCGTTGCCTTTATATTGGTAACGTGCAGGTATTCAAGTATGAAGATTTAGTTGCCGTTACTCGAGTCGGTTGTCGCTCTGATACGTAGCACTCTGGGGGGAACGATTTATGTCATTCATGATGTTGCTGTTTAATTGTGTTATCTGGGTTGAACAAAATGATAAGTTAACTGAAGATATTTTATTGAATACTTGTTTAAGTGATTCCGCTGTGTTTTAATAAAATGAGTTATTCTGTTTCAAAGGTGCTATGTATCCGCTTTATGCGACGAGTTGATTTGTTTTGTTTTTATTATGTGACGCCTCATTTGTTTATTTAGAAATTTTGAAAACTCTGATTTATATATATTTTCCGGGTAGAAATGGGGTGTTACGATAGTGGTATCAGAGCAGGTCGGTCCGTCCGGCCAAGTTGTCGAGTCTGTTGAGTTGTGCGACAGTTGAATGCTGTCAGTGTTTTAGTCTTTAGTACACGACACGTGTGTGAAACACTGTCCGTACTTGTTTGTTTTGTTGCAGGGATTGGTTTGATTCCAAGTGGGGGAGAAGTTTTGCTTCTCGAAGATGTTTCTGTTGTAAGAGATGGTCAGGTATGCTGTCGACAAGCGTCAATGCAAGCGTTGTTGATAGTTTTGGAGGTTATCTGAATTCGAAGACGACATGAAGTTAAAAATGATTTTGAGAGACAAAATTTAGAGAGTTGCGATGTTCAGAATAATGGAGGACTGTGAAGTTGTCGATGCGGGTCACCTTTGTGTGGAATGCCGATGTTTGAAAAGTGATAGTGTACTGAAGTTGTAGTGGGATTTATGTTGAACTCACATAGGTAACTGTCGGATGTGGTCGATGCTTGGAGTTGTGAATCGCGAGTTCGAGTTGGAAACTCGAGGACGCACGTAGCTTGTAAAAAGAATTGTTGTCTCCGTGATATCAAGACTAGAATTTCGATGAAGGAATGCACCTCTCGAGTTACGAAGAGTTTAAAGACGAGATGAATTGTGAAGTACGAGTATAGAAGTAATTTTGGAGATGGAAAGACGTTTGACGACTGTGTGGTGCTAAGAGACTATGAAGCGGATTTTGTAATATGTTTGGACGTCGGTGCCTCATCGACGAAATATAATGAGTAGGGAGTTGTGTAGTTGTAAGAACCCAAAGTGAATCATTGGATTATGACGTGTTAATGGATTTGATTGAAAATTCAGAAATGACGCTATTATGAAATAACAACAGTTTATACTCCACTATGGTTTTCGAACACTAGTTGACAAATTGGGGAACTGATCACCCTCAATCTATTGTTAATGGTAGACGAAACTCGTGTTGGACGTTATAGATTTGTCTTGTTGTCTTAATAGTGTAGAAAGAGTCTATATTTTATCGTGAAGATAGTTGCCCATCAGTTTGTGTAGCTTGGTAAGAAGGATGGTTGAGTTAGAATTAGATGAGATTAACAATCGGTGTGGTACGTTTTATGCAAGCGAGTGTCGCAAAGTGAAAGATTGGAAATATCAAGTAAATAACGATGTGAGGATGAGTATTGAAGAAAGTTTGTATTGGATCGAGAATTTGTGAACTATATAAGTAGACGGGATTTTATCGAGAATCGTGACTTAAAAGAGAATTATCAGAGTTGAGCAGCGGAAGCCTTAGGTGACACTGTTGTTGTAAGGCTTGAGGGAGTAAGAAACTATATGCCAGAAGTCG
Organism: Vicia villosa; assembly: GCF_029867415.1. NCBI lineage: Eukaryota > Viridiplantae > Streptophyta > Magnoliopsida > Fabales > Fabaceae > Vicia > Vicia villosa. The sequence goes on along the minus strand of NC_081181.1, from coordinate 85,561,650 downwards.
GTAAAGATGGGTTATCTTGATATTTGGATTGATGGACTGTTGGAATGAGTGTGATGCGCCAAAATACTGCATTGAGTCGTTGATTATTGCAAAACTTGTAAGAACTGTAATGTGTTTATGTTCATGAGAATCATTGTTGTGACGAAGAGGTAGTGATCGAAGTGTTACCAAACACGATTTAGAGATTGATATTTGGATACGAGGTTTGTGTTTGGGATGGTGTTGAGCGAATTTTCGAGGACGAAAATATTATAAGTGGGGGAGAGTTGTAACACCCCGAATTTAATTAAATTGGTTAATTAAATTATTGAAGGATTTAAATATGGATTTAGTGGAATTTGGATGGCCGATATTATTTTAAGGGCATATTTGGAATTATTAAATTAAAGTCGGATAGTCGGAAAATAATATTAAGAATAATATTATTTATAAGTCGGAATTATTATATTGAAGGAATTATTATTATAAGTGATATAATTGATTATTTGAGTTATATCTCTTATTGGGCCTAAATTAATTTTGGAGGATATTAAATAAAGAGAGGATTTAAACACTAAGCCCAATTGGTTTTATATTAGGGTTTTAGAGATTTTGGAAAGAGGGAGTTGTCATAATGAAGAGACAAGAATAGAGGAGAAAGAGGCAAGACTATGGAGAAGAAGAAGAAGAAGCTTGAAGAGTTTTCATCCATGGTGTCAAGTAAAGATGCAATTAGAGACCCATTGAGTTGCTTCCATTGATAAGGTAAGGGTGGGGTTCTCTTCCTATAATGGGGCTTATGAAAAATTGTATGTGGGGAATTGGGTGTATAGATTTGTTGCATTTGATGTGTTAAATTGTTGCTGTAAAAAATTAGCGTTGTTGTGAAAATTAGTAGCACGTGAAAATTAATCGTGTTGCAAGTATATAAATTTAGTTAAGAATCCGATGGATTTTCTGGAACTGCTCCGTCGAAGGTGTCGACCAGCATACAAAGGAGATGACCGTCATAGCTAAAGGGGAGGACCGTCCCTAGCTATTGTCTTGTTAAGTTAAATTATATATATATATATATAAATATATATATATATATATATATATATATATATATATATATATATATATATATATATTAACTAATTTAAATGTGTTTAGTTGATGAAAATAACATGATAAATTATATACATACACTAATTGATTAAATAAGTTTAGTATATTGCAATAACCATAAGTAATTAGCAGTGATAAATTAATCAATACCAGAATGATTACAACGTGTGCAGGATAATTGAAAAGTAACAGCTTAGTTATAGCAGACTGAAGAGTTAACAGGTGTGAATTTCTTTGGTTCAGTAGTATAATATATTAATTATAAATATATTAATTATAACATATATTTATGTATAATGGTAGAAATTAGTATATTAAGTTAAACAAAATATTTTGTTATAAGAATCATGTTTGGGGACCTATTAAATAACAGTAATATTTATATAATGCAAAACAGTCCCGTCGATTGAAATAGTCGAATTAAGAGGTATAATTAGTTGTCCGGAATTTGATGAAAATTTAGGTGGTAGTTAAGTTTAATTAGTACATTAACATGGTGATGTTATTTTGTTGAAATTGTGATATTTTACGAATGGACTAAAATTGTGCTTGGTTTAAATATTCTTTATAAATAAATTATAATAATTTAATAGAATTGTCAATAGAGTTGTTAGAGTTGTCAATAGAGTTGTTAGAGTCGACAATAAGTTGTCAGAGTTGTTTTGAATTATCAAGAGTCATATTTTTATTTGTTTTGAGTAATTCTGACATGTTTAGAGTTGTCAGTGTATAACGCCGGTGTTTGTTTTTTTCATTGGAACTTTAACAATTCATATCTTTTGAACCGTAACTCCGTTTGAGTCTCCGTTCGAGGCGTTAGAAAGTTAGCATGATATTCTTTTCAATAAAAATGGTTTTGAGCAATAGAATGCTAGAAATTGGAAATGAAGTAGAAATTGAAGTGAATTAAATTAATATAGTGTGATTATTAATTGGTTGATTAAATTAAGAGTTGAATTAATTTCAATGTGTTTAATTGATTAGAATATAATTTGGAATTAGATTAACTATTTGATTTGTCGGTAAATTACAATATTTTGAGAATTTATCCGTAATTGTGTTTTGACTTGAATATGTATGTTGAGAAATATATATTATTATGTCAATGATGTTGTTTTGATATTGATTCTCTGTGGGTAGTTGGATAGCATTAATTTTAATGATTAATTGCATGATTTTAAATGTGTATGTTCATATATAATTGGCAAAATGAGAATTAACATGAGATAGTATGGTTACTAGTGTTAATTGGATTTTGTGAATCGTAATTGATTAATTGACCTTTTATATGTGAATGATATGTATGTGTTGTGAATGTTGTGTACAATTGGTGGATAATTCATCGAGTTGAATTATTGTGATATGCTAAATATTAAGATGGTAGAGATGATCTTAATTGCATATGTTTGTCAACATTGTACATGCATTCATGTCATGGTGTGCCTTGAAACAAAGGTGGTTTGCTTTGAAACAAAAGCGGGGCTTGGATTCTAGAGTGAATTCGGAAAGCAGTAAACTATATGTTTACATTTGGTGGCTTTGATCTTGTCCGGATCTGAAGCGTGGCTAGATTCTATATGAATCGGAAGCGGTGGAACTTTGGGTCCACATTGGGTACCAAATGCATAGAGTCACATGTCTTGCATTGAGTCACATTGAGGTTAAGTGATGTTTGAATATATGCATTTATGTGATTGTCATGTGTACATGAGATGTGATAATTGAAATTGGTGATGTTTTGATATATAATTGGTTAAACGTGTGAATATGTGATAATGATGGATTGTGTATATATTTGGGATAATAGTATTGAATCATGTGATTATTATACGATTGAACTTCGTGCATACTTGAATATGTGAAATTTATTGGATGATACTATTTACATGATTATGACTTGTTGTGCGATGAAAAGTATGAGAGATTAATGAACTATGGAAGTATGATGTGTATGGTAACTGTTGATACTTGCGATGTAATGATTTTATATGCCTGAATCCTAGTATACAATTTATCATGCGCCCACTTATATGATTTGATATCTCACCCTTATCTCTTGTTTCGCCGTTGCCTTTATATTGGTAACGTGCAGGTATTCAAGTATGAAGATTTAGTTGCCGTTACTCGAGTCGGTTGTCGCTCTGATACGTAGCACTCTGGGGGGAACGATTTATGTCATTCATGATGTTGCTGTTTAATTGTGTTATCTGGGTTGAACAAAATGATAAGTTAACTGAAGATATTTTATTGAATACTTGTTTAAGTGATTCCGCTGTGTTTTAATAAAATGAGTTATTCTGTTTCAAAGGTGCTATGTATCCGCTTTATGCGACGAGTTGATTTGTTTTGTTTTTATTATGTGACGCCTCATTTGTTTATTTAGAAATTTTGAAAACTCTGATTTATATATATTTTCCGGGTAGAAATGGGGTGTTACAATAGTGGTATCAGAGCAGGTCGGTCCGTCCGGCCAAGTTGTCGAGTCTGTTGAGTTGTGCGACAGTTGAATGCTGTCAGTGTTTTAGTCTTTAGTACACGACACGTGTGTGAAACACTGTCCGTACTTGTTTGTTTTGTTGCAGGGATTGGTTTGATTCCAAGTGGGGGAGAAGTTTTGCTTCTCGAAGATGTTTCTGTTGTAAGAGATGGTCAGGTATGCTGTCGACAAGCGTCAATGCAAGCGTTGTTGATAGTTTTGGAGGTTATCTGAATTCGAAGACGACATGAAGTTAAAAATGATTTTGAGAGACAAAATTTAGAGAGTTGCGATGTTCAGAATAATGGAGGACTGTGAAGTTGTCGATGCGGGTCACCTTTGTGTGGAATGCCGATGTTTGAAAAGTGATAGTGTACTGAAGTTGTAGTGGGATTTATGTTGAACTCACATAGGTAACTGTCGGATGTGGTCGATGCTTGGAGTTGTGAATCGCGAGTTCGAGTTGGAAACTCGAGGACGCACGTAGCTTGTAAAAAGAATTGTTGTCTCCGTGATATCAAGACTAGAATTTCGATGAAGGAATGCACCTCTCGAGTTACGAAGAGTTTAAAGACGAGATGAATTGTGAAGTACGAGTATAGAAGTAATTTTGGAGATGGAAAGACGTTTGACGACTGTGTGGTGCTAAGAGACTATGAAGCGGATTTTGTAATATGTTTGGACGTCGGTGCCTCATCGACGAAATATAATGAGTAGGGAGTTGTGTAGTTGTAAGAACCCAAAGTGAATCATTGGATTATGACGTGTTAATGGATTTGATTGAAAATTCAGAAATGACGCTATTATGAAATAACAACAGTTTATACTCCACTATGGTTTTCGAACACTAGTTGACAAATTGGGGAACTGATCACCCTCAATCTATTGTTAATGGTAGACGAAACTCGTGTTGGACGTTATAGATTTGTCTTGTTGTCTTAATAGTGTAGAAAGAGTCTATATTTTATCGTGAAGATAGTTGCCCATCAGTTTGTGTAGCTTGGTAAGAAGGATGGTTGAGTTAGAATTAGATGAGATTAACAATCGGTGTGGTACGTTTTATGCAAGCGAGTGTCGCAAAGTGAAAGATTGGAAATATCAAGTAAATAACGATGTGAGGATGAGTATTGAAGAAAGTTTGTATTGGATCGAGAATTTGTGAACTATATAAGTAGACGGGATTTTATCGAGAATCGTGACTTAAAAGAGAATTATCAGAGTTGAGCAGCGGAAGCCTTAGGTGACACTGTTGTTGTAAGGCTTGAGGGAGTAAGAAACTATATGCCAGAAGTCGGTAAAGATGAGTTATCTTGATATTTGGATTGATGGACTGTTGGAATGAGTGTGATGCGCCAAAATACTGCATTGAGTCGTTGATTATTGCAAAACTTGTAAGAACTGTAATGTGTTTATGTTCATGAGAATCATTGTTGTGACGAAGAGGTAGTGATCGAAGTGTTACCAAACACGATTTAGAGATTGATATTTGGATACGAGGTTTGTGTTTGGGATGGTGTTGAGCGAATTTTCGAGGACGAAAATATTATAAGTGGGGGAGAGTTGTAACACCCCGAATTTAATTAAATTGGTTAATTAAATTATTGAAGGATTTAAATATGGATTTAGTGGAATTTGGATGGCCGATATTATTTTAAGGGCATATTTGGAATTATTAAATTAAAGTCGGATAGTCGGAAAATAATATTAAGAATAATATTATTTATAAGTCGGAATTATTATATTGAAGGAATTATTATTATAAGTGATATAATTGATTATTTGAGTTATATCTCTTATTGGGCCTAAATTAATTTTGGAGGATATTAAATAAAGAGAGGATTTAAACACTAAGCCCAATTGGTTTTATATTAGGGTTTTAGAGATTTTGGAAAGAGGGAGTTGTCATAATGAAGAGACAAGAATAGAGGAGAAAGAGGCAAGACTATGGAGAAGAAGAAGAAGAAGCTTGAAGAGTTTTCATCCATGGTGTCAAGTAAAGATGCAATTAGAGACCCATTGAGTTGCTTCCATTGATAAGGTAAGGGTGGGGTTCTCTTCCTATAATGGGGCTTATGAAAAATTGTATGTGGGGAATTGGGTGTATAGATTTGTTGCATTTGATGTGTTAAATTGTTGCTGTAAAAAATTAGCGTTGTTGTGAAAATTAGTAGCACGTGAAAATTAATCGTGTTGCAAGTATATAAATTTAGTTAAGAATCCGATGGATTTTCTGGAACTGCTCCGTCGAAGGTGTCGACCAGCATACAAAGGAGATGACCGTCATAGCTAAAGGGGAGGACCGTCCCTAGCTATTGTCTTGTTAAGTTAAATTATATATATATATATATATATATAAAAATATATATATATATATATATATATATATATATATATATATATATATATATATATATATATATTAACTAATTTAAATGTGTTTAGTTGATGAAAATAACATGATAAATTATATACATACACTAATTGATTAAATAAGTTTAGTATATTGCAATAACCATAAGTAATTAGCAGTGATAAATTAATCAATACCAGAATGATTACAACGTGTGCAGGATAATTGAAAAGTAACAGCTTAGTTATAGCAGACTGAAGAGTTAACAGGTGTGAATTTCTTTGGTTCAGTAGTATAATATATTAATTATAAATATATTAATTATAACATATATTTATGTATAATGGTAGAAATTACTATATTAAGTTAAACAAAATATTTTGTTATAAGAATCATGTTTGGGGACCTATTAAATAACAGTAATATTTATATAATGCAAAACAGTCCCGTCGATTGAAATAGTCGAATTAAGAGGTATAATTAGTTGTCCGGAATTTGATGAAAATTTAGGTGGTAGTTAAGTTTAATTAGTACATTAACATGGTGATGTTATTTTGTTGAAATTGTGATATTTTACGAATGGACTAAAATTGTGCTTGGTTTAAATATTCTTTATAAATAAATTATAATAATTTAATAGAATTGTCAATAGAGTTGTTAGAGTTGTCAATAGAGTTGTTAGAGTCGACAATAAGTTGTCAGAGTTGTTTTGAATTATCAAGAGTCATATTTTTATTTGTTTTGAGTAATTCTGACATGTTTAGAGTTGTCAGTGTATAACGCCGGTGTTTGTTTTTTTCATTGGAACTTTAACAATTCATATCTTTTGAACCGTAACTCCGTTTGAGTCTCCGTTCGAGGCGTTAGAAAGTTAGCATGATATTCTTTTCAATAAAAATGGTTTTGAGCAATAGAATGCTAGAAATTGGAAATGAAGTAGAAATTGAAGTGAATTAAATTAATATAGTGTGATTATTAATTGGTTGATTAAATTAAGAGTTGAATTAATTTCAATGTGTTTAATTGATTAGAATATAATTTGGAATTAGATTAACTATTTGATTTGTCGGTAAATTACAATATTTTGAGAATTTATCCGTAATTGTGTTTTGACTTGAATATGTATGTTGAGAAATATATATTATTATGTCAATGATGTTGTTTTGATATTGATTCTCTGTGGGTAGTTGGATAGCATTAATTTTAATGATTAATTGCTTGATTTTAAATGTGTATGTTCATATATAATTGGCAAAATGAGAATTAACATGAGATAGTATGGTTACTAGTGTTAATTGGATTTTGTGAATCGTAATTGATTAATTGACCTTTTATATGTGAATGATATGTATGTGTTGTGAATGTTGTGTACAATTGGTGGATAATTCATCGAGTTGAATTATTGTGATATGCTAAATATTAAGATGGTAGAGATGATCTTAATTGCATATGTTTGTCAACATTGTACATGCATTCATGTCATGGTGTGCCTTGAAACAAAGGTGGTTTGCTTTGAAACAAAAGCGGGGCTTGGATTCTAGAGTGAATTCGGAAAGCGGTAAACTATATGTTTACATTTGGTGGCTTTGATCTTGTCCGGATCTGAAGCGTGGCTAGATTCTATATGAATCGGAAGCGGTGGAACTTTGGGTCCACATTGGGTACCACATGCATAGAGTCACATGTCTTGCATTGAGTCACATTGAGGTTAAGTGATGTTTGAATATATGCATTTATGTGATTGTCATGTGTACATGAGATGTGATAATTGAAATTGGTGATGTTTTGATATATAATTGGTTAAACGTGTGAATATGTGATAATGATGGATTGTGTATATATTTGGGATAATAGTATTGAATCATGTGATTATTATACGATTGAACTTCGTGCATACTTGAATATGTGAAATTTATTGGATGATACTATTTACATGATTATGACTTGTTGTGCGATGAAAAGTATGAGAGATTAATGAACTATGGAAGTATGATGTGTATGGTAACTGTTGATACTTGCGATGTAATGATTTTATATGCCTGAATCCTAGTATACAATTTATCATGCGCCCACTTATATGATTTGATATCTCACCCTTATCTCTTGTTTCGCCGTTGCCTTTATATTGGTAACGTGCAGGTATTCAAGTATGAAGATTTAGTTGCCGTTACTCGAGTCGGTTGTCGCTCTGATACGTAGCACTCTGGGGGGAACGATTTATGTCATTCATGATGTTGCTGTTTAATTGTGTTATCTTGGTTGAACAAAATGATAAGTTAACTGAAGATATTTTATTGAATACTTGTTTAAGTGATTCCGCTGTGTTTTAATAAAATGAGTTATTCTGTTTCAAAGGTGCTATGTATCCGCTTTATGCGACGAGTTGATTTGTTTTGTTTTTATTATGTGACGCCTCATTTGTTTATTTAGAAATTTTGAAAACTCTGATTTATATATATTTTCCGGGTAGAAATGGGGTGTTACACCCAGCGCATCGTTCCCCCTCTGGAGAGCGTATCTGGCGGCCCTGGGCATGGCGTCAACGTACGCAGGATCGATGTGGAAGCCGTGGATGCGGGAGAAGTAGGAGATGATCCAGCTCTGAAACACAAACACGATAATGTATTAAAAAAAATACGAAACATAAATAAATACGATAATGTGTTAAAATAAAACGTACCGTAAGTAGTGTGCAGGATCCGACCAACTGCCTCGTCCTCCAGTTGGAGGCCTCATTCAGCTTCTGGTAGAGGTATGCCAGAGTAGCTGCCCCTCAGTTCCACTGGTGAACGGTATCCAGGTCCATGAAGTAGCGGAGGTAGGTCACGTCGACGTACCTGACACTCTTGTCCACAAAGCATGCAGCGCCTACCACATGCATGTACCAGCACCAGAGAGCGCAGCCGCAGTGATAGTGTGTGAACAGCTCGTCACCCGCATCCTCGGATTCGGCCGCCGACACCAAGTGGTGCTCGAAATAGGCGCTCAGTGTGGTGAACCGGATATGAGGCCCAGAAGTCATGGCGCACTCAAAGTGAGCAACCTCGTGCTCCATGCCCAAATAGAGCGTCATCCACTCAATGGCCTCGACCCTCTGGATCTTGGAGTGGTGCAACAGCGGCCCCCTAATCGGCAGGTGGAGAAGACACTGCACGTCATGCAAGGTGATCGTCATCTCCCCAACCGGCAAGTGGAAAGAGGACGTCTCCTTGTGCCAGCGCTCCACAAATGCCCCCTGCATGCCAGTGCTGATGGTGGTGTACCCCGTCATGCAGAGCCCGCTGAGCCCTGAACCTCGCACATGGTCGTTAAACCACTCAGCTGCTGGTTTAAACAGACTGAAAATCTTGCGGGCGTGGTTGACCATTTTCAGCGGCTCTCTCTCCTGTTACAAAAAAAACAAATAAGCGACATATATTAAATAAGCGACAAATAAACGGTTAAATTATAAAAAATGGTGACAAATAAACGGTTAAATTTAAAATAATACCTCTCCCTCCCAGATCCGCCGAGCGACGTGATCGTGGTAGTGAATCAGCACGGAAGTGTCAAAGGGCCCTCCCGGATAGCCGTCCTCCTGCTCATCCTCCTCCCCGGCTGGAGGGTCAACATCCGGTACACCCTCCGGCTCGTGGTATGGCACTGGCACCTCCTCCTCATGCTGCTCCTCCTCCTCCTCTCGCTGGCGGGAAGAAGATACCCGAGCCAGCCGACTCCTAGATCCAGATGAATAAGTACCCTCTCCCACGTCCTCGGGTACTCGCACACGGCGTCCCCGGCCACGCCCCCGTCCCTGTGTCGACGCCAACTGCGCCGCCGCCCGCTCGCGTCTAGCCGACGCAGTCTGGGTCTCCCTACCCTGTCTGATGCGTGCTGGTTGGTTGCCTGACATGTTCCTGTAAACAATCGAAATCGATTAATATGCGAGACAAAATAAAAAAAAATGCACTTCTGATACAGTTCGGAAGTTCATTTCCGAAAACTGGGATGGAGGTGTTTTCGGAAATGAACTTCCGAAACACCTCTGCGCAGAGCTTCTCTGCAACCTCCAATGGCAGACCCAAAAAACCTACACCAAAACTATTTTTATGCCTACTAAACATCCTAATATCAGTACTAACCTATCTTAATGTGATTTTTTCGGTTTCTAAACACCTTAATAGAGTTTATTCAAATAGATCTAAAACTTGAAAAAAACAATGATAAACTTACCAATTAGTGTTTGATGATGAGTTTGGTTGAGATTGGAAGAAGACATGGGCAATCTCTTTGATCTTACACTTGCTTTTTGCAGAAAATTTGAAGAGGGGTTGTGTTTTGATTTGAATTAGGGTAAAATGTTTGGGGAGGGGGAGTGTTTTGATAAATCTGCAAAACGCGCAGTATTTCGGAAGTTCATTTCCGAAATGCTGTTTTCGGAAATGAACTTCCGAAATAAGACAATTTTTTTAAAAAAAAAGGCGTTTTCTGAGATGCATCTCCGAAACCACCTTTTTCCTTGCATTTCGGAAGTTCATTTCCGAAGTCAGGGGTAGTATGGAGTTTTCACTAGAGGTGGACTAGAAGGTAGGGAGGTTGGCAAAGAAATTTTCTATTACTAATTATCTTTGAGTTTAATTTTGTATATACTTTAAATTAAATTGACTTAAAATTTAATTTATTTACGAATATAGTAATTGAAATAAATACACTAACAATAGAATTTTTTTATATTATCGAAAAATCACAAGTGTTGATTACGTTCAAATGTTTGATTTTTATTTTAATTTTTTTAAATAATATAATTGAATTATTATGATATATTGATGATGTAAAATTTTATACTCTAACAATATATAATAATTAAATTATTTATTTATTAATAAATTAATATAAGAGTTTAACGGTAATAAGTTGAAAGTGTAAAACAATATTACATACATATTTAATCAAAAAAATTCTATTTGCATGTGATATCGGTATTTTAAAGAGTGTTTAATGGTTATGGATCAGAAATTCATCTTATGTTTGGATACATTAAAACGAACGTAGTAGCATCAAACGAAATGAAATAGAATTAGGCATGGCAACAGGGCGGGTCGGGGACGGTTTTTACCTCCCCCAAACCCAAACCCGAATCCCCAATCAATCCCCGTTATCCGCCCCAAACCCAGACGAGGATGGGGAATTAAAACCCAAACCCGTCCTTAACGAGTTCGGGTTGGGTTCGGGTATCCCCGCCCCGCCACCATATATTTCGTAAAATCAATTTTTTAATAAAAATATTTACTTTTTTAAAAATCAAATTACATTATAAATAACAAAATAAAACAATCTCAAAAAATTTCATACATATATTTCAAATATTTAAAATAATAAATACAAATCAAATTATTAAAATATTAGCCACATATTTAATAATATAAATTATGAAATAAAAATAATAATGTACATATTGAAATAAACGGGGCGGGTTCGGGGTGGGTACTAGTGTCCCCATTACCCGACCCATCCCATGTTTTCTAATCGGGGAAAACCCAAACCCGAACTCAAACCCAATCAAAGCGGGTTTTCCCCGTCAACTTCGGGGCGGGTTCAGGTGGGTACCGGTGGGTACCCGTGGGTCTGGGTTTTATTGCCATGTCTAAATAGAATGAAGTAGAATAAAATAGAGTGAAATAGAATAATGATATCATTCTATTATTTGGATATTTTATGATGGAAGAAAACAATTTTGTCATTCCTTTTAAATTAGACAGTATAAAAAAATACTAAAATAAGATAGAATGCATTAATCATATTTCGCTCATTCCTTCCAATATTAATTAATCAAGACAATGAAATGAAACATAAATTTATACCATACAATTTTATGTTATTTCATTACATTCCATCAATTCAAATATAGTATTAGTCATCTCATACCACTAACTTAAAAATTACAATTTAATTTAACATAATAAATAATGATAATTGATTGATATTGTAAATTTAATTTACATTATTAATATTTTATTTTCTTTTTTAAAACAAAAATATAATTTGGCAAAATAAATGTCACCTATTGCAAATAGATTCTATTTTCTATTAATATAAATATATGACAAGAAATAAAATAGTTGAATGATGGGTAAATGTCTAACATAACTTAAAATATCAATTAAAATTTTAAATATGGTCAAAATAATTTTTATGAATTATTTTTAGAGAAAGTAAATATTACTATTAAAATTATAATTGATTAAATTAAAATTAAAATGTCATTAGCTAAATGAATATGGGTCTTTTGTGAACACCTCACATTAGTTACGTATAGTGGGCAACAAAAGTTATTATCAAATTAATAAGATAACAATTATTTAGCTTGCTTGATAGTAGTTTTGAAGTTGACATAAAATGAATGAGTTATCGAGAAAAATATGCATGAATTTAACTCATCACATAAATTTTGAGTGTGACATTCATGAGTCAAACAATTCAATGTATCACCACAATAGATCGTTTCGTTCCAAGTAGCTTTTTCTCCTAATTCTTATGTTAAGTATCCATCAATGAAAGAAGATATGGTTAATGACTAGACTATTAGGAAGACAACCTTGAATTATAAATCAAGCTACCAATTATTTAGTAGTCAGAGACCCGTGCTTCCGCACGGGTGATTTTTTTTCTGGTGTAGTATTTTTGTAATGATATATGAATAATATAAATAAAAGGAATTATAAGCAATATGCATAATTAAAAGGAATTGTTTTACTTGAATAGAGTTTGAGTTTTATTGATTGCTCTGTTATACTCCTAATTCTTTGAAAACCGAATATCCATAGGAATCGTTTTGAAATTTGAAAATAAATACTTTAGTTTTCAAATAAAAGTCATTATTGTTTAAAATAAAATAGGCATTGTATTGAAAGTGGCCCTTAAGATTAAACATTATTATCGTATTCATGTGCTAATTTTGTGTGTAATAAAGAACCATATAAAAAAGAACATGTGAGTTGGAGAAAAAAATAAAATTTTAACAAATGCAAATGTAAAATTTTAAATATAAATGAAAAATATAAAATAATTTACTTAATTGTAAATTTAACAATAATTATATAGAAAACAATGATCCACAAAAAAATGTTTAAGATAGGTTAAGAATACAATAGCAAAATTGGGTCAGATAATTTAATAATTGACGGTCCAACAACAATTAAAAGAAAATGATATAGATCATTATGGTTTAATTATAAATGAAAAATGATCATATAAATTCAATTATATTAAATAATCATATAAAAAATACAATAAGATGGAGATAATAAAAATGAAATATTAACATTTAAAAATAAAAATTATCTCTCAATTAATAGTAATTGTTGATTAAAATAAAATAGCTACTATGTTGATAATGACCCGTGAAATAAAAAAATAATTTGATGCGATATAAAATATATTTAAAAACAAATGTAAAATAAACAATAATCATGGAAATTTAATTGTATTAAATAATGATAAAAAATCGTGAGATGGAGAAAAAAATAAAAATAAAGATATTATCTCTCAAATAAAGACAATGATTGATTAAAATAAAATAGACATTATGTTGATAGTGACCCGTGAGATAATAAATAAATAAATAAATAAATAGAGAAAAAATTAAAATGAAAGTAAGAAAGTGTGAAAAAATGTGAGAGAAATTTGAAATTTTAATTAAGATAGAGAAAATGTGTAATGATCGATTAAAAAAAATTAAATATTGAGTTGATAGTGGCCCGTGAAATAATTAAATATTTTTGGGAATAATAATTAAATGATCGATTATTAATATTTTTTGCGATAATAGATAAATGTTGAAAAATTAAAATGAAAGTATGGAAAAATGAAATGCGAAAGAAATTTGAAATTTTTAGTAAGATTAAAATTTAAAAATATATTATTAATATTTTTTGTGATAATAAATAAATTAAGAAAAATTAAAATGAAAGTAAGAAATTGTGGCAAAATGAAATGTAAAAGAAATTTAAATATGACTTCCATCATCCATGGCTTACATGTGATGTCATCATTCATGCAATAAAGTTGTAGGGAAAATGTTATTTAATTCGGACCAATGAAAAGCTAACACTTGGTGCATCCATTCAATAAAGTTGAAAGAGTGAATACTTAATTTGTTAGTTACAAAAATGACCTTTTATTAGTGCAAATAAATTTTGGTGAAAGGGTAATTTAGGCAATTTGGTCAATCTATTATTAATGAATAGATAGTAGATTAGACTTTTCAACTTTTTAATATATGTTTGTTTTCCGATTAAGAAAATTGATATTAAATAATTTAGGTTTAAATGTAATTTTTGTTTCTCTATTTTTAAAGTTTTTGAAGTTTTAGATCCCATTTTAAAAGTTAGCTTTTAAGTTTTTAAACTTTATCTTTCTTAGGATTTTTATATTTCTCTCCATTTAGCTGCTTCATTAATGACGTGGCAAGTGAATAGTATAGCCACGTTATAACTATTTGAGTGTCTTTGTTTGAAGGATTAAAATTATAATCCTCCCTTATAATGCTATTCCTGGGAATATTATTATTGGAAATTTTATTTTCATTTATGTGTTTGGTGATTAATATAATTCCTAAGAATATTTATGAAATATATTTAATTTAATTTAATTTTTAAAATAAAAAATAAATTAATTAAAATGCTTGTAAATGGGAAGTTATGGGTGGTTACTTCTTATTCCTATGGGAATGTAAGATTCCCACCCTATAACATGGGAATAGAAATTGACAATATTATGTGTAAAATAAATTCCTGAAAATAAAAAAGTTCCTAGGCATAATTTATCAAAACTTGAAACAAACATAGGAATGAAAAATATTCCGGCCTACATTCTTGGAAATAAGTTTGCAATTCATAAAACAAACGCCCCCTTTAATTTTTATTTTCATAATTTAATTTTAAATATTAAAAATCATTTTCCATTTTTAAAAAACATTTTTAATTATGATTAGTTGAAATATAAAATAACGTATGAACCCTAGTTACAGAAAATGTCTTCTTCATCCCCATTCCTTTTGAAAATTGCAAGATCGTCTCCTTCATCACTTTCTTCGTTCCACCCATTCAAAATGTCTCAAAAATATGTTTCTATTGCTAGCTACAGAAATCGTTCACTGAGGAACGAATGCCATTGTGGTCTCTCATCTCCGTTGGTGACGACGTGGACTGATTCAAACTCAGGATGTCGTTTCTATGGTTTGTGGGATGTACAAGGTATGATATCGTTTATGTTTATTCTAGTGCTAACGCATGAATACAATTTGTGTATTTTCATTCTTCTCCATTGGTGCAGCTTCAAGGTTAAAAAAAGTGTAGCAACTTTGTCTGGTTGGATGAGGAAATGAACCCAAGGGCAGAGGAAGTGATTTCGTCATTACTGCAGAATTTGAATGATGAGAAGTAGAGGGCTAAAGATTTTATCACGAAAAGAAGAAGAAATGAGGATGAAGATGAAATTGTTGAAGAAACGGTTGAAGTTCAATTGGTCGATAACCATATTGGTTGTTAATTGCATTAGTTGCTGCAATAATAATGAAATGAAGTTCAAATGCTTTAAGTGTTCAAGGGTTGTTTAAGTGTTATAAAATACAGTTGTTCAAGTTGTTCAAGTGTTGTTTAGTATTAGTGTTGTTTGGTATAAGTGTTGTTTAGGTATCAGTAAGTGTAAGTCTTGTTCAAGTGTTGTTTGGTATGAGTAAGTGTAAGTCTTGCTCAAGTGTTGTTTAGTGTAAGCGTTGAAAGATCCATTACGGTGTTCAATTTGATCCTTGATGTTGGAATGAAGTTTATGTTGATTTCACAGTTGAAACAATTTGTTGACAATATGTTGATTTGGCATGTTTTTATGCTTGCAGCTAGCTTATACCAGTTGACAATGCACCTTATAACAATGTTTTGCACCACCTAACATTAATATTTACATGTAGCTTATACCAGCTTATACCACTTGATGTAATATAACTTAACAGACCAAAGTGGTTCGTGATTGATATAATATAACACAACAGACCAAAGTGGTTCATGATTGATATAATATAACATAACCGACCAAAGTAATATAACAGAACTTGTTCATTATAAGGATTATAACATAACTTGTTCATGACAGACCAAAGTAAAATAACATAACGTGTTCATAACAAATCAAAACATAGTGGTTCACACATGTTGTTAATAACATAAAATAACTTGTTCACACTTGTTCATAACTTGTCTCTATGTTCTAATATTGCTGTATTAAAAGCCTCACACATGTTATCTGTAACACCCTTCTAAACCCCGCGGCATTTATATAAAAATATATCAGAGTACATGAAACAAGGGTGCCACAATTCATATTTAAAAACAAATATCATATGTCATTTCCATGCATTCACTGAGGAAATTCAACATAATTCATCATAACTCATAAAATAATCTCATGTCAACACAGCGGAAATTCAACATTCGGATGAGTATAACATCTTTAATACTACGTCCCAAAATAAAACCAAGATCATAAAAATAGAGTTATTAAAACATGAACCCTAAGCTAACGTTCCCCAGTGTTACAATTATCAGAGCATGACACTTGACGCTAAACTAACACACTAACTCATGAGCTAATCCTCACCAAGTCGAAAGCCAATATCTTCAATCTGAAAATGACAACATGTAAAGGTGAGTCTCATTCACGATTAACAAATATTATTGCATCATAAACAATAACACCTCATAGTTATATTATTCACTCAATTTCATCATATTTAGATTATCAGGAAACACCCATCACTTACACAAACACCAACAAAATACATTATTCAAACACACATCATACTCATCGATCAAGTCATAACAAATCATGCATATGTAATGAACTGACACTATGCATATGGTACCAATCATCATCAATGGGAATAATCCACCGACCGATCCAACATCATCAAGATACGGCCCTACCAACACAAGTTCCACACCATGGGAACTATGCCCTTCACTGATCCAGCATCATCTGGATACAGCCCTGCCAGCACAAGTTCCACACCATGGGAACTATGCCCTTCACTGATCCAGCATCATCTAGATACAGCCTTCGTCAATGATTTATGAATGAATGCATACATATAACATACTTATTACATCTTCGATCCGATGAACAACATTGTCTCATACTCTTACCATCATCATCATCAAAAGCATGTATATGTATCAGCATCATCCAATACAAATCAATCATCATCATCATCACTAAGAACATACATGTATCCGCATCATTTCTAAAACAAATTAATCATTATCATCAACATACAATCCTCAATAGTCATCACAAAGTCATGTTTTCAAACACATCTTATATCATCATATTTCATCATATATGTCAACAATACATCATCCATCAAACTAACAAAATATTCACCTCATACTCATATCCTCGCATAGAATGTCTCATAAGCTTCATCATACCATAAAACAAATCATCACACAACTCATGCTTTAAACATAGCATGTATTGTCATATCTCATCATATATATATATATATATATATATATATATATATATATATATATATATATATATATATATATATATATATATATATATATATATATATATATATATATATATATATATATATATAGGGGACGACTCAGGTGAGAACACTTGGTTATTATGAGAAATGAGAACAATGAATCACGACCATTAAATTTGGATTTTGTTGATTTTAATGAACTGGATTGATTTCTCTTTCTATGTTGATTTAAAATAAATATTAAGGATCATAGAAAGAGAAACAAATCCAGTCCATTAAAATCAACAAAATCAAAATTTAATGGTCGTGATTCATTGTTCTCATTTCTCATAATAACCAAGTGTTCTCACCTGAGTCGTCCCCTATATATATATATATATATATATATATATATATATATATATATATATATATATATATATATATATATATATATATATATATATATACATAATACATCATTCAACAAGCAAATAAATAATGATCTAAAATAATCAAATTTACACCTCATTTCATCATCTAAGCACATAAGTTATTTCATAAGGTTCATCATGCTCGAAACGGCACTAAAAACGAACATACGGTTTGAAAGTTATGACTTTTATAAAATATTTTATTTTTCAAAAACAAACAGTGGTAACCGGTTACCCAAACCCCAGTAACCGGTTACTGCATATCATGTAACCCAGAGTTCTGTTTTTAATATGGGTAATCGGTTACTTCCATTTCAGTAACCGGTTACTGCCTCCCAGACATCAGTGGTAACCGATTACCCAAACCCCGATAACCGGTTACTTCATACCTGTAACCCCAAAAACCAGTTTCACAGTGTTTTTACACATATTAACTCATAGGATTCATCCAACTTCATCAATCTACTATCCTATATCAGTTTTACACACAAAAACCTAACTTTCCATTCAATTATTTAGAAAACCCATATTCTCAGATTAGTTTTCATGAATAACACAGCAACACATCGATAAACACTATATTCAAACCATAACATCAATCAAAACACAATTATGCATAAGATTCAACATGGGTAACATCAATTATATAATTCTCCTCAAAATCATCCTAAACCCAATCTAACATATAATCAAATTGCCACAAATAATACATCTAATCAGCCCTATTATCTATAACACGATAAGAGATGCTAACCGGAAGAATCCCCCCTTACCTTAGCCAAAGATTCTTGATTGGTCCTCTTCCTCTTCTGTTCCTCTTTCATGTGTCTGCTTATCTTCTCTTCTTTCTCTTTTCCTCCTATATTTCCCAATTTCTTGTTTTATGAAAATAAAATAGAATAAACTATAACTTAGTAAAAGGCCTAACCATTTAGCACCCCTCTTTCACTAAGCACAACTCATGGCCCGATAGCTTATTTTACACAATTTCCAACTTAAGTCCAATTAAAATACCAATAATTCAAGAAATTAATTTAAACTCCAATTAAATTAATAAATATAAAATATGGGGTCTTACAACTCTCCCCCACTAAAAGAGTTTTCGTCCTCGAAAACATACTTCAAGTGAAAAGTTTTGGATAGGAGTCCTTCATCTGACTCTCTAGTTCCCAGGTAACATTTCCCTAGTTGATCCTCAAAATTCATCTGACATAACCAACATAAAGCATGTCTCATGCATTCAGTCTCTGCTCTTACGTCGCATTCGACCAATCCAAAGGTGTACCACTCGCTATATCTTCAAAAGGTTAACAACAATAGAACATTGAGGTACAACCCATACAATGCGCCCAATAACCGAATAATATAATTACACAACCATGGTATGACCACACTCGATCAACACTGTAGTAATGCGTTCCATCTACCGAACGCACCACTCTTAGACACACTAGAAATTATCCAACACGTTTACATTCCGCTTTTGCTGCACTATTCTGATTACTCGTTACAACCATCATTACCAATTAGATTTATGAGTTTTACCCAATCATGGCTCTCTCTACTCATTCATTTAAGAATCATTCTTTACCATCCATGGTACTAATTTACCACTCAGTAACGCTTACTCGCATCCAAAAACAAATCCTTGATTTACTTCCTCCATTTAAACATCCTAACCATCAGAACGAGTACACACAAGTAATCATAATCACACTCATCAGCCTCAATATACCATTGCTTACAAAATAGCTTAAACTGAGTTCCGCTCTTCTCTAAGAATTAAATCAACTTTGTCCTTCATAGAGTATAATTCCTCATTATATCTGGAATCTACAATAGCATCTTACGACAACACAAAATTATTATAGCATCACATGGTATCAACTCATCGTCTTAACTTCGTCGAATATATACTCGTTAACTACGTACAACCACAATAACATATTCATCATCTCGGCAATTATTCAAAAGGTTCTAATTCTCCGGTACAACATCCTTACATCCACTAGATCCTAAATCCAACATATAGATCAATACATGTTCTCTACGTAGGCTCCCGACATATTAATTCCTCACTGCCCACGAGTAGTACTCATAACACTACTCCACATCACACTTTCGTTGCGCGACTTTGATTACCCGTCTTAAGTCATTTGTCCATCATGTTGCACTCTTTCATATTCACTTCTTCATAAGTTCACACAACATGGTGAGCGATTATTCTCACGGTTTAATATCCATCACAACTTATACCATTAAGGTAACAAAATAAGCTTATCTTATTGATATGATTTCGTCTGCTACCAACAAGAGATTAAGGGTGATCAAGTCCTTAATTTGTCAATAGATAGTCGACAACCATATTTAAGCATAAATCATCGTTACTACATAATAGTGTCTTTTCCGAGTTTGCACTCAAACTCATTAACATCGTCATAGCCCAATAATTCACTTTGAGTCCTTACAACACACACATTCCCTTCTCATTGGATCTTGTCGGTGAGACACCAACGTCTAAACATTTCACACAATCCGCTTCATAGTCACTTAGCATCACACACTTGTTAAGTACTTCTCAACTTTAGAATCACTAATATACCCGTACATTACTATTCATCTCGTTCCAAATCAAAATCCTCATCGTAGCAAAAGACCGCGACGACATTCATAACTCGTGGTTTTACTCCCAATCCCATGACGTCTTTCGCATCCAAATATCATTCCACTCGGAATCTCAACAAAGTCTTCCTCACATCAATAGGTGTTAGAAGTTCCCTACAATATTTTTTTTATACCTGTCGTTACTTTGGCATCACAAATACGACTCCAACCATTCTAAAGTTTATTTCGCCTTTAATACTAATTCACTTCTAACTAAAATCCATCAGTACTCAAATCATCTTTATGACCGAACATCTCATCAACTTATTCATCAACAACATGTTATACTCAACTTTGTTTCAAACAATGGCGGTAGAAGGCATTCCTATTCAACAAGTTTCACGCTTCCATAACCGACTTCAGAATCTCTCCTCATAGGATCACTCTACAGTATTTATAACTCTCCCGTAAGGTAGAACATCATCTATCCTTTTCGTAGGTTCAAACGACACATTAACCCGACACTCGGAACTCAAGATATGAATTTTCCAACATCATCCAAAATGCAACATCGACATCATGCAGTGACACTCTATACGATATATCCACAACTCCTCAAATGGTACATTTAATTTCTAAAATTTCTTATCAACAAGCCTTTAATTATTCCGTTCATCTCTGACACTGACCCACGAACAAGTCTAGTTCTAAGGACAAGTGTAACCGTAACTTCACCTCTTTCCAACATCATCCTATCCCAATTAAATATGTTACAGCTGCTGCAACCATTTTTATAACAAAGTTCATCTCGTTAGCTTTCCGACGCTTCAAACAGAACTAAAATCAGATGTCCAGAACTCCAGTTATGAATTCCAGAAGTGTCATAAGGATTCAGCAATTTTACTGCGTTTTGCTTACGAAAATTCCACTCCGAAACTCATCCCCTTCAAATCAATCACATTCTGAACAGCCCTTTATCATATTTCTTCGCTTCCAAACATTCTTATAATTTGAGCAACACATCCCATCGCCGAAGTGTGATTTCCGAAACATCACGACAACATTCCTCTTTGCTAACTTGCAACTGAACCTCTTCCGAGAAGCAAGGCTAATCAATTGACAACTTCGCAGTCCACCAGCAGAGCTGATACATTGCAACTTTCTAATTTCCCTCTCCTACAAATAATCATCAATTACATATAATCATCCTCCTTCAATATGCTCCAACTTAATTACCAGCCAAGTCTTAATTCCAAGTCACCTTCGATTCGAGAAACAACAAACTCCAACAGCACTTGCACTGTTGCCAACAACAGTCAACTGAACCAATCATCTTACAACTGAAACATAACCGATAAGCGAATCTTCTCCCCCACTTATTTCAATCCCATCTTTGCAGACAAACAACTAGGAACACCCGGGTACCGATAGTGTTTTGCACACATGTCGCATACCAAAGGAATAATTAACAATAAGCCTCTAGTCACAACGACCGACTATGCTCTGATACCACTATTGTAACACCCTTCTAAATCCCGCGGCATTTATATAAAAATATATCAGAGTACATGAAACAAGGGTGCCACAATTCATATTTAAAAACAAATATCATATGTCATTGCCATGCATTCACTGAGGAAATTCAACATAATTCATCATAACTCATAAAATAATCTCATGTCAACACTGCGGAAATCCAACATTTGGATGAGTATAACATCTTTAATACAACGTCCGAAAATAAAACCAAGATCATAAAAATAGAGTTATTAAAACATGAACCCTAAGCTAACATTCCCCAGTGTTATAATTATCAGAGCATGACACTTGACGCAAAACTAACACACTGACTCATGAGCTAATCCTCACCAAGTAGAAAGCCGCTATCTTTAATCTGAAAATGACAACATGTAAGGGCGAGTCTCATTCACGATTAACAAATATTATTGCATCATAAACAATAACACCTCATAGTTATATTATTCACTCAATTTCATCATATTTAGATTATCAGGAAACATCCATCACTTACACAAACACCAACAAAATACATTATTCAAATACACATCATACTCACCAATCAATTCACAACAAATCATGCATATGTAATGAACTAACACTATGCATGTGGTACCAATCATCATCAATAGGAATAACCCACCGACCGATCCAACATCGTCAAGATACGGCCCTTCCAGCACAAGTTCCACACCATGGGAACTATGCCCTTCACTGATCCAGCATCATCTGGATATAGCCCTGCCAGCACAAGTTCCACACCATGGGAAATATGACCTTCACTGATCCAGCATCATCTGGATACAGCCTCCGTCAATGATTTATGAATGAATGCATACATATAACATACTTATTACATCTTCGATCCGATGAACAACATCGTCTCATACTCTTACCATCATCATCATCATCATCAAAAGCATGTATATGTATCAACATCATCCAATACAAATCAATCATCATCATCATACAATCCTCATCATTTCCAAAACAGATTAATCATTATCATCAACATACAATCCTCAACAGTCATCACAAAATCATGTTTTCAAACACATCTTATATCATCACATTTCATCATATATGTCAACAATACATCATCCATTAAACTAACAAAATATTCACCTCATACTCATATCCTCGCATATAATGTATCATAAGCTTCATCATACCATCAAACAAATCATCACACAACTCATGCTTTAAACATAGCATGTATTGTCATATCTCATCATATATATATATATATATATATATATATATATATGAGGAGGGTTATATTGACTCCAAGAGTAAGTGTATGACACTTACTCCAAATCATAACCATTGATTATCATTAATCCAACGGTTTTAATTAAAATTTTATATAGAAAAATATTTCCAAAAATAACTAGATTAAATGAACAATTAAAACCGTTGGATTAATGATAATCAATGGTTATGATTTGGAGTAAGTGTTGTACACTTACTCTTGGAGTCAATATAACCCTCCTCTATATATATATATATATATATATATATATATATATATATATATATATATATATATATATATATATATATATATATATATATATATATATATATATATATATATATACATTACATCATTCAACAAGAAAATAAATCATGATCTAAAATAATCAAAGTTACACCTCATTTCATCATCTAAGCACATAGGTTATTTCATAAGGTTCATCATGCTCGAAACGGCACTAAAAACGGACATACGGTTTGAAAGTTATGGCTTTTATAAAATATTTCATTTTTCAAAAACAAACATTGGTAACTGGTTACCCAAACCCCAGTAACCGGTTACTGCATATCACGTAACCCAAAGTTCTGTTTTTAATAGGGGTAATCGGTTACTGCCATTTCAGTAACCGATTACTGCCTCCCAGACATCAGTGGTAACCTATTACTCAAACCCCAGTAACCGGTTACTTCGTACCTGTAACCCTAAAAAACAGTTTCACAGTGTTTTTACACATCTTAACTCATAGGATTCATCCAACTTCATCAATCTACTATCCTATATCAGTTTTACACATAAAAACCTAACTTTCCATTCAATTATTTAGAAAACCCATATTCTCTGATTAGTTTTCATGGATAACACAGCAACACATCGATAAACATTATATTCAAACCATAACATCAATCAAAACACAATTATGCATAGGATTCAACATGGGTAACATCAATTATATAATTCTCCTCAAAATCATCCTAAACCCAATCTAACATATAATCAAATTGCCACAAATAATACATCTAATCATCCCTATTATCTATAACACGATAAGAGATGCTAACCGGAAGAATCCCCCTTACCTTAACCAAAGATTTTTGATTAGTCCTCTTCCTCTTATATTCCTCTTTCACGTGTCTGCTTCTCTTCTCTTCTTTCTCTTTTCCTCCTCTATTTCCCAATTTCTTATTTTATGAAATAAAATAGAATAAATTATAACTTAGTAAAAGGCCTAACCATTTAGCACCCCTCTTTCACTAAGCACAACCCATGGCCCGATAACTTATTTTACACAATTTCCAACTTAAGTCCAATTAAAATACCAATAATCCAAGAAATTAATAAATGTAAAATATGGGGTGTTACATTATCAACTTACACATCACATTTTGTGTTGGTCTTGAAGTGTGATCTTGTCCTGAATTTTGCAGAGGTGTCCATCATGTCCTTCCATGCACCTTCATTTAATAATTTCATTTTCTCAATTGATCTTTCCAATAATGGTATTGTAGTTTCTCTAGCTGCAACCCACATCACCTCCTTTAGCTCTAAACCTGAATGTTTCTTCTTCCAATTACCATAAATATGTTTACCACAAAAAATCTACTCTACATGGACACTAAGACCTTGGATAGCAAGAACCAACCCCTAGCACATGTAGTGTAAGACAACATTAATTAAATAGCAAAAATTATAACATCAAGAAATTACACAAGACATAATGAATAAACTTGTATACCTTCTGTTGGTAAAAAATAAAGCCATAAGCTCTTTGATTTGAATGCACTTAAATCTTCTAGAAGTAGATGTAAGAACCACTCCTATGAATCTTTGGTCTCAACTTCAACCACCGCATATGCAATTGGATAGATTTGGTTGTTACAATCTCTACCTACAACTGACATTAATTGGCCACCATTTTCTCCTTTCAAAAAGCAAGCATCCAAGACAATGAGTGGTCTACATCTGTTGGCAAATCCCGACTTACAAGCATCCAAATAAATATATATTCTCTCAAATACATGACTTCCATTACTTTCTGCACATTGAATAACTACAGTGCTATTGGGATTTAACTTCAATAATTCCTCTGCATAACTTCTCAACTGACTAAATTGGTCAAAACTAGCACCTTGAGTAAGATTCAAAGCCATCCTTTGAAGATAAAGTGATTATCTTTTAATATATTTTTGGGCAAGATAAGGTTTCCAATAGAGAAATCAAGAAAATCTTGGAGAAAATTGTTTCTGCTTCAAGGAAGGATTGGTCTCTTAAGCTTGGTGAAGCTTTGTGGGCGTATCGTACCGCTTTCAAAGCCCTAATTGCTCCTATACCTTTATAAATGGTTTATGGTAAAGCATGTCATTTTCTGATGGAGTTGGAACATAAAGCATTTTGGGCGTTGAAGTTTCTCAAATTTTGATTCGAAATTATCCGGAGAAAAGAGGAAGTTGCGGTTACATGATATGGACGAGTTGAGACTTCAAGCTTACGACTCCAATAAACTCTACAAGCAAAAGGTTAATAAGTATCATGACAATAAAGTCCTCACCAAATATTTCAAACTAGGACAAATGGCCTTATTGTTCAATTCTCGATTAAAGCTATTTTTGGGTAAATTAAAGTCTAAGTGGTCGGGGCCTTTCCAAATCAAAGAGGTAAAGCGTTATGGTGCAATTGTTTTAGAATATCCAATTTCAAAAAAAAAATTGGACTGTTAATGGTCAAAGTTTGAAGCTTTACCTTGGTGGCGAAATCGATCGACATACAACAATTATTCCATTTGCCGATCCTTGAAGTCACCAAAGAATCATCGAGCTAATTGACATTAAGCAAGCGTTGATTGGGAGGCAACACAATGTTTGTAAGTATTGTATTTTAATTTTCTTTCATGAATGGTTTAGGAGTGGGAAGATATCTAGCCTAGCAGCCTGAAAAAAATATTTAAAAAATGAAAGAGCCCCTAGTTCGCTCAGAGCTCGCCGGGCGAGCAAGTTCTCTCCCCTAGGTTGCTTTGAGTTTATCGAGCGAACCTTTCAATGCCAGTAATATTCAAATTCTGTTTTTCACCATTTTCAGAAAATACTATTTTTTTCACTCCTTTTTGGGGCCTATATACATAGGCCCAACCCTACTACCCTCATTTGTTTCATTTGTCATTTTCATTTTTCACCATCCAAAACCCTAGTTGTACCAAAGCCAACATTTGTCTCTCTCTTGCAAGAATCACTTTGTCTCTTTTTCTATTTGAGGAACCCACACAAACTTTGTCTCTTTGCTCACTCATCAACACCAAACAAGAGGTATGTAGATTCTTCTCTTCTTCTAAGTGGTAGAGATTGTGTAGCATGAGCAACGTTCTTGGTTTCATGAATTCTGAAAGTTTAATTTATGTAGCTTATGATAACTAAGATTAGATACATTTTTGCACACACTCACAACTATGGCTCTAATAAAATGCACTTTTGCATGTTGGGTGTGTTAGATATGGCTGATTCTTGAAATTGTGGTTTCTGCGTTATCTCATCGGGCGATGTAGAGGCGAGCTTCTCGTTTTCAGCTCGCCAGGCGAGCAAAGGGCGACCTTGAATTTCATCTTGGAAGATAATTAGGTGGATGTGGCTAGAATCATTGTAAATGAATTCAAGTTGGTGGTAGAAAGTGCCCGTCAACCTCGAGCCAGAGCAAACTTCCCATGGGCTTTCCCTGCTCTTATCATGGCTATTTATGCTAATGGCTGGGTTTGAATTCCTACTCGTGTGCATGAGACTATTTCATTTCAGGTATTATTGATGATGCTGATGTTGCCAGGAACTGTGTAGGGAAGAAAAAGAAGGCAGGTGAAACTTTCGCACCCTCCAGCTCAACAAACCTTAATTTTGATGATTGGAATCCGAGGCATAAAGCCTAATATTCTTACACTTGGGATATGCTAGAGGCAAACAAAAGAGCCTACATGTATATGCATAATTCCATGCAGCAATTGCAGCTTCAAATCAAGGAGTCGAGTGTTGATCGCCCGCTTGGTACTCAAGAACAGATCTAGGAGCATTATGATTGGCCTAAGGACGAACCATTTTTTTGGGGAGGCATCTGGTCATGAGGAAGAAGGTGTTTGTGTTGTCCATGAGGAAGAAGGTGTTGGTGAATTTGGTTTAGATAATGATATGAAGAGTTAGTGGGAGGTGACAATGACGAAAATCTTGCAACAAAGTGAAGATTTTTTTTAGCTTTCTTGTTAATATTTCTTTATATTTTAATATTTATGTTTTTTTATTCAGTTGTATTTTGAATTATCTTGGGATTTGTATTAACTCTTTTGACTCGTGTTGGAGTACTTTGTCGGTGTTTACACCGTAACTTTGGATGTGGTTAAGTTAATCATAAATTGTTTAATTAATTAGTAAGTAATATTGTAGCGTTTTGTTTTGTTTTTTTAATTTTTAAGTTTGTCTTTGTGATTAGTTTCTTACTTTTGCTTAAAGAAGCAAAAGTCAACACAAAGATGTAGTGGTGGTGATAAAAATGTTTATGTGATGCATGCAAGAAAGGTACATGGTTATCACTTTGTAGAATGTTACCATGATTTTGAACTTTGTGCTTTATGCAAAATCATTTCATGCATCATTATGCAAAAACTGGTTTCAAATGCTTGAAACGCTTAGATCTAAATCACAAATTGTGAATAAACTTTTCATTGTTCACTAAATTGCTATGGATGACTAGTAATTCTTGTTTTAACTTGGTTAATTCATGTTAAATCTTGAATTTGTTGTGAATTTGTGAAAGCATATAAAGGATCAAGGCATTTTTTATAATGAGAAATACCACCAAGCCAAAAATGTCTTCATTTCACCTTGTGAGATAGTGGTATTTGTGAACTCCTTTGAGCCATAAAAGTCATGAATGAATCAATTGAAAAATTCAACAAAACACTAAATATACCACTTGGTGAAGTTGTTGTGTATCATTAAAAGAGTTCATAATTGATTCATTCCAATTTTCTTGGTAATAAACACATAACTCGATTATGTTGAAAAGAACCAAAATGAGGAACATGTTCTTGAAAAGGAAAAGAAGCAAATGTTTAAAGTTGTAGACAAATTGTTTTATTGTGAAAAGAAAAAGAAAATGGTGGAATAGTGCATCTTTGAAAGAAAAAGAAAAAGAGATCCAATAAAAATAAAAAAAGAAAGAAAAAAGATTGCACTGTAGTTCACAAGAGATTGAAGGGTATAAAAATTTGAGGAAATAACAAGAACAAATTGTATATCAACTTAAAATGTTCTCCATGGTTTAAACCAATTTTGTTTCAATAATCCTCATAAATGACCCTTTGTTGTGAAACCTGGCCAAGCTACAACCGTGAAAAACCCTTAGTGATCTATACTTTCATAATTTCATAGTAATTGTTTAGATGAATGCATGAATTAATTAGGATGTTAGAAAGGTTATTAGTGAGATTGTTTGTCCCGCTTGATTAAATTCACAAATTCTTCATCCATTTTATGAAGAGAGAGTTATGGTGATTCAAGTATGAAGATATTATTACTTGAGGATGTATTGCATGATATTTGTGTTTAGAACTCAATCCATAATCATGTTTTGATTTGAGAAAGTGATCGAGCATTAACTGTACGCGTCCGTCTGTTAAATTTGAACCATACATTTTTCTCTTGTTGATTTTGATGCTTAGAAGTCCTTCTTGTTTTGAAAGGGTTTAAACTTTGATTAAGGACAAACAAAGATTTAAGTTGGGGAGATTTTGATAAGTGTCAATTATGTATATATTTCCACATGAAAACTTGGCATTTTTAAGCTCCATTCAATGTTTTTGATCAATTATTTTCCCCATGTTTGCTTGAATATAGCTTTTTATGCATTTAGTTGTGGTGTTTTTTATTTGTGTGTTAAGAGTGCAGCAAAGCCTTGTAACAAACCTATGAAAAAACATAAATCAAAGAAGAAGACACAAAAAAAGAGAAAATAAATTTGCGTATGCTCGCCAGGCGAGCAAGAAGCGAGGCAGGAATGAGCTCGCCGGGCGAGGCCAGAGCGAGAAGAAGCGAGGCAAAATAGAAAACTCCAGTAGAAAAATGTGTCTTGGTCGCCTGGAGAGAGAAGAAACGTGGAGTTCACTGGGTGAGGCTTTGGTCGTCGGGGGAGAATAGATATTTTCCCTGGGCAGTTTGAGTTTTGTGCGTTGGCTGATGTGAGGGAAAAATGATGTTCTTCGGGCGAGGCTTTGATCGCCGGGCGAAAATAGTAGAACATAAATGCTATAAGTAGGTTTAAAAAATATTTTTGCGGGTGTTCCACCAACTCTTGTTATCATTTTTGCCCTAGAAACTCATTGTGAGTGAAATATACACTAAAAACTCAAAATCGTTTAATCGAAGCTGAATAAACAACCTTGATTGATTATTCAACTTGGATGATTAGTCATCTCCTTTTATTTCTTTGAAGCAAGCTACCATGATGATGTGTAGCTAAACCCCTTGTGTCAAGATTAGATGTAATTAACCAAACTAATATGTATTTCTTTTGATCTTTTTCATGTGAACTAGTTAATGATCAATGTAGATGATTATCTTTGCTTTTATGTTATATTTATGGTTTGAATCAAAATTGAGAAGTATCTTTCAAGTCTTGACCTCAGATTATCATCTATCAAAGAACAAAGTCTAGACATAGATTTGGAGTTTGATATTCATGAGTATCAAGTCTCAATGTTATTGTATTACTTAATAGGTTGAGAGATCATCGATTAAATAAAACGGTAAAAACCGCAACACCGATAGACATAAGCGGTGTTGATGAGTGATACATGATTATATCGATTAATAATGAAGTTCACATGCTAGATTAGTCGAATACATATGAAATATGTTAATGAAATATAATCCTGACATGTTTCTTTACCTGTTAATTTCTCAAGCATTTACCGTTTTTACATGTTTTTGCAAATCGTTACTTTTCACAATCAAAACCCTTATAAACCTTTCCTTAAAATTTTATTAAATGTGGAATGACAGTAATATCGCACTAATCCCTATGGAGACAATACAAAACTACTTACCCACCAAAATTACTTTCATCACGCGTGTGCGCGCGGGTACACACACACAAATTTTTTACAACACTTCATATATTTCAAAATCTTTCTAAAAATCACTTCTAGTCTCTAGCAAATCTATTAGGAAGTGTCATAACCAATTTGGAAAGGGAAATTTCACTCTCTAATCAATTGGAACTTATATCTAATTGATTAAGAATGGAACTTGCCATATAATCAAATAGGAACCCTTTTAATCAATTAGGAAGTGAACCGGGCTAAATAGTTTCCATATTTGATAGGTCTAATTGATTAGCATTGTACACTAATTAATTAAAGAGCAGCTATAGCCCGTGAGTTATTTCCTTTTTGAACCAAATTTTTCTCCTATATAAAGGAGTCTAATGAACGCTTCCAAAGCACACAATTTTGATTTATTACTCTTCTTTCTCCCTCAATCTCTTCTTAAAAATTGTTTTATAAACTTGTCATTATCTTAGTGTCGAGATAACAAACATTTTAAAGTAGAGTTGTGTAATCCAATTGCTCTAACTGTATTATGCTATTAATATAATTTAAGAGCTTATTTCTCTAGTAACATTGTAAGTCTTATAAAGTTAGCAAGGTAAACCCATGTAAACGCTTGTTGTAAGGAGTTGTGGGTAGAACTTGGTGTAACAACTCAAAGTTGCTAATGGAAATCTCGAGAAGAATCTCTTGGGGACTGGATTAAGCTGCATAATTTAAGGTCAAACAAGTATAAATCATGGTGTGATTTCTCTCTCTTATATTTTTTATTTGTGTTATTTATCTTTAGCTCGTAATTCTCTGGTTCATTTTAGGTCAAATTCTTTTGAGTTAATATGCTTGTAGTGAATTGATACACTGACATATCTGTTAATTGGCTCTAAGACATGACTAACTTCTCTACCAAATTAGAGAGCCAATGAAATCTTCTCTCTTCAAGGTGCATGGAAATACTTTTCATTTTAGTGCTTTAGACCTTAGAGTCGTGCTAGTCGTACATTAAACGAATCTAGGTTCTTTTTAGGGTCCAAAATTTTTCCATACCCCTCCATTTTAGGTAGGAGAAATTGTCTCGGTATTCATTCATCATTAGTCTCTCCCTTGGGTCATATAAGTCTTATGATTTGCAAGATAATGGAGATATGTCTTATCTTCTAAAATGTTTATCGCTTGACACACTTATCTCAAATATGAAGTTATAAGTAATTTTTTGCCACGTCACACCATTTTAATTTTATGTTTTTGTCCCAATTTTCCTTTATGGAGGATAATATTTAGACTTGTTTGGTCTGTGCAACACAAATCTAAGAAACAACCTACTGTGGCTAGGTCTTCGGCGGAAGCAGAGCATCGGGCTCTCGCTTCACTCACCTCTAAATTGCTATGGATCAAACAACTCTTGCGGATTTTTGAAATTCCATTACAATCTGTTATGGTGTTTTGTGATAGCATGTCAGCCATTCAGCTCGCATCGAATCCGTTGAGCCATGAGAGATCCAAACATGTTGACATTGATTGTCATTTTATTCGCCAACATGTCCAAACGCAATTCCTCAAGTTAATTCATGTTAAGTCTTCACAACAACTTGCAGACCCTCTCACCAAAGCTCTATCTCGCCCTCTCTATGAACTACTTACATCCAAGTGGGGAATGTTTGATATGTACCTTCCCACTTGAGGGGGAGTATTAGGGGTGTTAGGTGTACCATATCTATTGGTGCATAGAGGATAACTCCTTGTTTCTTATTGGATATAAATAGGTTTCTTGTTAGTTCATTGGTAACTAACTGATAACAATTTTATAACAGAATAGAACAATGAAAGAATCATCTTCTTTTTTTCTCTATTTTCTGCATTCATTCAGTTCATAGTTCATGACAGCTTGGTATACTTGATAAGCTACGATGTAGTTGCATGAAAGTAGACCTACAAGATTAACACTACAACAATAAGGCAATATGTGAGTAAAATAGAGCAAAGTGAATCAACTATCTACCCATTACTAAAGTGTTGCCCAAACTGACCTTTTTGCCCTTCCAACAAAATCTTTTTGCCCTTGCTAAAGGTTATTCAAGTAATTAACAAAATAAAAATTACTCCATACCAAGTGTTGTGTTCTCATTGGTCAGTTTAATCATCTGTTGTACTTGCACAGGTTCTTTTCATTTCACTTTCGTTTCCCTCCAAGACAAAAGCTAAGCTTTGCAACTAACATACCTCACTCATCTCAGTGTTTGTTTTCAAGGCGCCATTGTTTTCAAGAAGACACAACCATTGCTTTGCTCTCAAGCGCCAAAAACTGTTCTAACTTCTTCGTTTGCCCAAGCTCAGGTTTGAATCTTCCACCATACGCTTCGCCTGCTCCCACTAATGCGTTCGTCTATGGAACTTTAGTGTGTTTGTTTTTGCTCTTTCTTCAGTGCATTTTCTCTGTTGCTTTCCTCTTGCCATAGTTTGTATTTGCCGGATCTTTCAAGTATGGAAGATTCATTTTATCGTTTTGCATTTTTTCCCGGTTTCAAATGCTTGCTATGCGAATACGTTGTGACAACAAGTTTACATTTTTACTCTTATATTTTACATTTGCAATCGATTTCAAAAACCCTTTCAAGAAGACACAACCATTTTTACAGTCAATTGAAACAATTACTAGATCTCAATCAACATAGGAACACATTTCTTATCATCGACACATCAGTAAGTTTTGTTACTGTGTGGCTTTAAGGTTCCAAGAATTAAAATACTGAGTAGTAAAACTATTTAATTAAACTAACAGGTTCATGGTGGTGATGGTGGAAAAGATCTTCACATGTTTGTTTGGAGCTCAAGTGTTTCACCTGTTTCTGAAGGTGGAATTCATGTCTTTAGAGGTGCCAGAGAGTATGGGAATGAACATCTTAATGGGGTAGTTCACCAAAAAGGTTTGATTTTTAGACTCTAATTTCCCTCTTTTGACTTTTTTAATGTTTAGGTGGTTTGTTTTGACATGTTATTCTTAATTATTATTGTTCCTAATGAATGATTGTCTCTTCTAAATACGGGTTGTTGTTGGATTTACCTTAGCTTAAGTGGGGTTATATGGTTTTTTTGTTTGTATCTACATTCAATAATGTGTCATTTTTACTCATGTTTTTTGAATGATTGTTGTTAGATTACGAAGAATTTGGACATGAAGAGTTTAGCTTTGGAAATAGAACTGTTGCTAATGGTATGGACAAAGATGGACCAGTGTTATCCAAGCTTGGTTTAAGCTCAACTACTGAGCTTCATCCAAAAGATGGATCTCAAGTTGATTCCAAGCCTACTAACATGCCTCCTACAAGTGTTATGACAAGACTCATTTTGATTATGGTGTGGAGAAAATTGATTAAGAATCCTAATAGTTATTCCAGCCTAATTGTTCTCATTTGGTCTTTGGTCTGTTTCAAGTATGTAGTAAAATTCACTTTTATGTTCTTTGATTTGTTTTATTCATTTGTTGTGCAAGTTTTGACCTTTTATGTTTGTTTGTTGCAGGTGGAATATTGTTATGCCTGCTATTGTTGCTAAATCAATAGCAATTTTATCTGATGCTGGTCTTGGAATGGCTACTTGCAGCCATATGTGTTTTTGTTGCATCATTTATTTTTCTTAACATTGTAATTTAATGTTTGTTTTTTATTTAGTTTTTTAAGGAGATTATCTGTTAAAGATCAGTAAAACACTCAATGTAGGTTCATACAATATATTATACTTTGTGCAACCAATGTACCTTTGACCAGCATTGTTATTTTTTTTCTTTATCTATTGTACAAACCAAGGCTGGCACGATATATAGGGTACAGATAGCTTTCATTGGAAACAGCATTTATGGTTCAATATTTTCCTTTCCTGTGATAAATGGTTCAATAAAAAGCATTGGGAAAATGAAATTGATAAATCAGAAAATTAAAAATATACTTGTCATTTGTGCTTTAGTTTGTAAGATCATTTAGATTTATAGTTAATTGTCAAACATATCTTTTCAATTATGCTAGATAAAGATGTCATTCCTGATATGCTTACAATTAGAATTATAGTTGACAATAAATTATTATTTTTGACATAATAATTACGTGTATATATATATATATATATATATATATATATATATATATATATATATATATATATATATATATATATATATATTGATTATCTAGAATTATCAATATTTTAATAAATAATAAAAAGTTATTTAAATAACTATAAATGTGCGGATGCACGGGACACAATTAGTTAGATCCATGCAAAAATGAAATGTATGAAAATTTTAATATTTCATATTTTATAATTGCATTTAAATAAATTATATACCAGTTAAAATTGAAAACTATTCATCAAACAAGTTTTCACGGGACACTATTAACCCAATACCTTTTTTATTTTAATTAACAAAATATTATAAATATTTATAATTAGCATAAACTCACTATTTTTACGGGACACTATCACCACAATATTTTTTTTTATTTAAACAACAAAATATTTTGAATATTTATAATTATAAGTGATATTTGTAAATATTTGTAGTTATTAATGATATTTGTAAATATTTATAGTTATTAGACATATTAAATTTATCATGTTGCTATATATAGTTTCATTGCATCTATATTATATTTTGTTGATCTTATTTTAACATTCCTAATTTGAATTTTTAAGCATCATTTTTTACGTTTGTAATACACTGTTCATTTTAAGATTTGATTTACCCGTGCGGACGCATGAGTCTTAATTTCATATACTATTCATTGAATTTTAAAATAGTATATGCTTTTTATGGTTCAGGAAAATTAACTTTCAGCCTGCAGCATCATAATATACTAATTTCATGATTGTTATTTATAGGTAACTATGTATCCTTCCAAGAACTTAAAGATAATCAGTCAAGCATGTTGTACTTTTTCTTACCTAAGCCATTAGTTTATTCGAATATATGGCTAATAAAACCTTCATTGGGAACCTAATGTATGCATTATTTTTTTTTCCTACTACATGTCAGAAAAAAGATTTGACTTAGTCCAGCTATTTGGAAATAACTTGAGTATAAGGTCACTTCAACATTAAATGCAAATGAGATATTGAATTTTCTAGACAACCTGCACTTGCTTTATGAAGAACAATTTAGACCAAAGGGAAACAATACATCTACTTTTTCCTACCCTATTTTGTGTAATGTCACTGTGTTACATAAAATATTATTACTTTTTCCATTTTCATAGCCGATTTACAGATTTAGCTTATTCGCCAGCCTGTGCTTTTTGGTTTCATGGCAGTATATTTTTTGCATCACCACAAATAGCCTAAATGGTTTAAACAAAAAATCTCTTTACAAGACGAAGTTAGTTACTTTCTGGTGTAATACATTCGATGTAGTTCAGCCTTATGAGCAATAAAGTATTTGAAGTAAATTAGGACTAATGTAATGATGCATTTAACAAAAAATATTATGAACCATTTGCTTTTAAATAGATAAATAAATGGACGTAATACATGCCATTATGCCTATTATATGATTTTTGCTCTTACTTTATTTGACTTTTTATTAACTCAGTGTTTAAAACAAATAATAATAATAAAAAACAAGTCCTTTAGTTTTAGTGAAATAAAAAATAGAACTAATTGAGTAACTTTGTTGCTGTTAACAAAATCAATTCTCCAACAAGATGAGTATCTTCATTGTACATAAGAAATTACCTCTAATGACATGTTTTGAACTATAATCATGTCATTACAATGCAATGCAGTATTTAAAAAATGCTAATCTTGTCTCCCACCGGCAGGTCCAATGCTAATATTGTCTTCTTCACTTACATGATAGTGTAATGTATTTTTTTAATTTTAATAATATTAAAACTGTATTTATTTCACGGGTCACTAACAAGACAATCTTTATTTTAGTTTAATCTACTATTATTTTAATTTAAGAGACAAAATCTTTATTTTAAATATTAGTTTTTTTCTCCATGTCACAATTATATTTTTTTCTTCTTTTGTGTATGATCATTTCAAATTTTGCATTTATATCTAAAATTTTACATTTGTATTTGATATTATCTAAATGTTATGACATTAAGACTCATTCATGTGTTATCCAATTAACACATATTTTTTTATTATTTTTTTATTTCATGATTATTATTTAAAATTTTTAAATTACTACATTTTTTTAGTTATTTACGCACTATTATAATTAAATTACCCGTGCGTGAGCACGGGTCTCTTACTAGTTATGAATAAAATCTTATATTTTTCCTACTTGCACAATAGTTTATATACAGTGGACGACCATTAGGCGGACTTGTGACCGATCTAGAACAATTTCCTTTTATGATTATCACAACTAAAATATCTCAATATTTACATGATTTTATTAAAAAAATTAAAGAATATAGTTGTTTTCGAAATCATATTTTTTGAAATTAATATAATTTATTAGTGTAAATTATTTCTAAAAATAAATAGCTAAGTATATGAAGAAAATATAAACGACCAGCATTGTTTTGATTCAACATTATTTGAATTCTAGAAAAACAAATTAAAAACTAAAAACACATATTTTGAGGGACTTAGATCCTCTCCTTCATTTTTCTCTCCTTCCCTCTCCATCCTCTTTATCTCTCTCTTAATCTCACTCTCACTCATGAATATAAAACAAAATTTAATCAAGAGAGAGAATGAAATTAAGAGAGAGATAGAGAGGATGGAGAGGGAAGGAGAGAAAAATAAAGGAGAGGATCCAAAGTGTATTTTGAGTGAATAATTATGTTTTTTTATTTCTCTTTTTTCATATATTTCTATGTTCCACGGTAAATGGTTGGTGAACTCAAAGTGCAACGATTAGGACCATCTCTCTTAGATGTCGGCATCATTGGCGCCACAGTGACACACACCCTGACCCCACTCGACATTGCAGAAAAATAGGACGAAAAACAGATGACTCAGATTGGATAAGAATCAAGTAGGAGCCAACACCACATTTTGTAATTTTACCTACTCATCTCTTCTGTACTTTCCTTTTCTACACTTAATTCATTTAATTACTAATCTAATGGATTAAAAATGAAAAGGTTATAATAATTAATACAGTAATGTACTATTGATTTGATTTAAATGAATTAATTATGTGAGAGACGACAACAGAGTACAAATCACTTTTGTATTTTTCCTTCTTCCATTTCAAAAATAGAAAATGACTTACGAGGAAACCCGGTTTCGTGTCCTAACTTAATTTCCAACATCCAAAATCAAATCAAACAAATGTGTGGTTCCTGGTTTCCTATCCGATACATTGTTGTACTCACATGTTTGCCTTGTTATTATTCCAATTAAATCACAACAAGCATAGGACCAATAATAGTAGAAAAAAAATTACATTTTATATGAAAATTCTGAGTGTATATACTCAGCATTTATGTTATTTTGTCTTCACATACATACAACAGTATGAAAATACTAATTAACAAACGTTTAATTTACATGAAAAAGTGGTAGTACATTTCAATTTGATTTCTATTTGTAATGTTCTTTTTAATGAAAACAAAAAACAAGTAGAAAGAGTTTTGTGTGATATTAATGAGAATTGTAAAATTATATTAGTTTTAAAGTGTTTAAATGAAAATTGTTTTTAATAGCTTTTCTTAAAGTCATTTTTTTATTACCATTTTTTTTAAAAGCAATTTTTTATTTCGATATTGAAAGACAACAATTTTTTATTTATTTATAAAAGTTATTGAATATCACAATTAAGTTTTTCTTTTGTATAATTTGCTCTTTATTAGAGAGCATCTATTCTAACACATATTGAATTGACTCGTTATTTGCACAAATTTTAAACTAAATAAATGAAAAGTAAAATTAAAAAAAACTATTAAAAATAGTCAATAATAAAAAAAATAGAGAAGAGAGGAAGTGATACACCTGATTTAGAGCTAAATTAATTAGATAAGATATGATTTCATTTTGTCGTTAAAGATTATTAATAACTTTTATTTATCTTTTTTTAATTGGACTTTTTATTTAATTTTTAAGAAAAAATTAATAAAAATATCTAGAGTATGTATTGGTAAGTATTCCCTTTTTTGTCGTAAGTATTCATAGGATTTTCTTTTTAATGATTTTGGTATCCAATCAACTATTAATGAAAGATGCGAGCAAAATGAAGATGATTTTATTGATTTTCGACCGGATACTTCTCCACATATTCTTTGTGATAGTATGACTATCTCGGCCTTCTCCATGATTGGGAGGAGGAGTCTGATGTCTCTGACTTTTTTTGATGATATAGAGATATTGGAGTTGCATCTCAACGAGGCGCGACCGAGTCTTGTAACAGTCATATTTCATCATTGCTATTGAAGTGCTACATGTTTCGATAATTCAACTTGACTGAAATCTATTTGTAATTATTGAACTGCTCCCTTTTAAGTGTTATTTCTTAGATAAATATGACTCCCTTCGTATAAGGCTGACAAACTTCTCATATGCACAAGGTTTTCTCCCTTTCATTCTTACCTCGATTTGTGTGCTAGAAATATATTTTCACGTTTGCTTCGAGTTGCGTTTGGATCTGTTGAGCTCCTACTGTAGCTTGAGTATCCTAGCATGGCATGACCTATTGTGATAGAAGGGCCAAAATTCCAATTTGCTTCGGAGATTCGCACACTGTGTTGCAGTCGCATCAATTTACAAATTCTTTCGATACATTGAGATCTAGCAGTAGGAGATCATTCTCGTTGCTACGACTCCATCTTAGTTTCCTTGGCGACGACAGTTGAAACCGGTGGTTCGATCAGGAGGTTTGGAGGAAAAGTTCTCTAACACGAGGTAGGAGACATATTTCTTCTTCCTATTGCGATTATATTTTGGATCAAACAACATTTGATCGTGGAATTTTGCGGAAATCAAAAGTTAATTTCCACGGAATTGTGTTTGATCGGTGATTATAAACTCCAAATATAGTGACACTTATCTCTGATAGGTGATGTGTGATAAATCTACAAGATTAACACTTCGATGCTTAAACCAATTATAGAGTTCAAATTAAGAGAAATAAAATTATGAGATATACGTGAGATCATATTAAAAATGTATTTTAAATATTACGTGTCAGAATTATAATATACGTGAGATCATTTTTACTAAATCTTACAAAATAATTGTGTTCGATATATGTATTTCGTTGATATGAAATGTTTGGCTGATTCAAAACATAATCAATAACAATTTACTTAAACACATTGGACTAATAATTGTCTCATAACCTCTAATAAAAAAAACCAACCCACATCATTTTATTTATTTATTTGTAACTTATTCAAATTTATAAAATATTTGTAACTTCTTCTCTCTCAAAGAGGGGTGATTTATGATCAATTTTGATCCAAAATCACCCCTCCAAATCGTTTTTGTTTATCTATTACTTAAATAAGTGATTTTCACACCTTTTCTTTTTGTCTTTTTTGTGATTTCGTGGGTCATCGTTTGTTTTGATTTCCCATATTTCTGTGGTGTATTTTGATTTCTCGTCTTTGTGCGGGTATTTTGTTTTTCCGTTTTTATGCGGTGTTCATTTGTTTCAGGTTGAAAGATTAGTTTCGATCTAGTGCAGATTCAATCAATGACTTTGGTGCCGTCAACGCTACAGATCCGGAAGCATGAATATTTCGGACATCTCAATACAGTCAATACATTAATATTTGTAGGCATATGCAATTTGCCGTTTTATGCTATTAACATGGATGCTGTGGATTTGTTCGCAGATTCATCCTTTTAGTTTTTGACGATTTTGAATTTGTATTGCAACGATGTACTCTATCGATTTGAATGAATGAATATCATTTATTTTCTCTAAAAAAAAAAATTAACAAACAAAAATAAAACCAATAATAAAAAGGGTCATGCTAACATGTGCCCTAAGGGCACAGGTTAAGGATACTATAATTAGAAAAAGTTAAATATAATTAAATGCAATAAAGTCATATTTAAAGTTTCAATACATTGAATGCACAAGTTTCAAGAAAAATTTTCTATAAATATCTCATTAACTTGTGCCCTTGGGGCACATGTTAGCTTTTCCCTAATAAAAAATACCTTTTTAAAGAGAAATTAATTAGCTTATAAAAAGGACAAATTAATAAGATAAGATAGAATCCATTTCATTTTTAAATATTATTAACAACTAGTAACAAACCCGTGCGTTCGCACGGGTTCTGGTACGGGATGCGCAGTTGTTTCAGATGTATATTTTTTAAT
This sequence comes from Vicia villosa, assembly GCF_029867415.1. NCBI lineage: Eukaryota > Viridiplantae > Streptophyta > Magnoliopsida > Fabales > Fabaceae > Vicia > Vicia villosa. The sequence goes on along the minus strand of NC_081181.1, from coordinate 85,521,062 downwards.
AGAAAAAATGTGTATGAAAAGTAATTAACATTTTGATCAGTAATTTCATGTTACCGTTAACATTCAATATTTTGATAAATATCTTCATGTTCCCGTTAATATTCAATATTATGATCACTAAGTTCAGGTTCTCGTTAATATTCAATATTGTAATCAGTAACTTCATGTTCCCGTTAATATTCAATATTTGAATCAGTAACTCCAGGTTCCCGTTAATATTCAATATTGTGTGATCAGTAACATCATGTTCCCGTTAGTATTCAATATTTAATCAGTAACTTCAAGTTCCCGTTAATATTCAATATTCTGATCAGTAACTTAATGTTCCCGTTAATATTCACTATTTTGATCAGTAACCATGTTCCCGTTAATTCAATATTTTAATCAGTAACAAACCCGTGCGTTCGTACGGATTCTGGTACGGGATGCGCAGTTGTTTCAGATGTATATTTTTAATAGAAAAAATGTGTATGAAAAGTAATTAACATTTTAATCAGTAATTTCATGTTACCGTTAATATTCACTATTTGATTAGTAACTTCATGTTCCCGTTAATATTCACTATTTGATCAGTAACTTCATCGTCCCGTTAATATTCAATATTTTAATCAGTAACTTCAAGTTCCCGTTAAAATTCAATATTGTGATCAATAACTTCATGTTCTCGTTAATATTCGATAAAAATAATCAGTAACTTTAGGTTCCCGTTAATATGCAATATTGTGATCAGTAATTTCAGGTTCCCGTTAATATGCAATATTGTGATCAGTAACTTCATGTTTGCGTTAATATTCACTATTTTGATCAGTAACTTCATGTTCCCGTTAATATTCAATATTTTAATCAGTAATTTCAGGTTCCCGTTAATATTTAATATTGTGATCAGTAACTACATGTTTTCGTTAATATTCAATACAAATAATCAATAACTTCACGTTCCCGTCAATATGCAATATTGTGATCAGTAACTTTAGGTTTTCGTTAATATGCAAAGATAAATGTTTTTAAGTGTGAAAAATTATTCAATATTTGAATCAATAGTAAAGTTGTTACCGCTTATAATAATAATATATTTTTGTATATGAAAATATTTTAATAAAGAATATGTTTTTCCCCGTTTATAAATATTATTCTTGTTTTGACGTTATTTATAAAAATATTTGAATTAATAATAAAGTTGTTGTCGTATATAAAAATATTTTAAACAATAATGTATTTTCCCCCTGTATAAATATTATTTAATTTTTTTACTATATTAGAAATAATGTATCATACATGTTTTGTCTTACATTGTGATAGAAAAGTTTATTTAACAAACTTCTCTACCAACAAACACACTATTTTCTAACACGCCGCCCTATACTTCCTTATGAGTTGACCAAAAGTTTAGAAGAAAAAGTTTAGAAGAAAAACAATAAGAAATGAGTAGAAAACAAAACAATTGAAATCTATATGGAAAAGACATCCACTTGTCAAGCTTAGAAGCAATAAGGGCATTAATGTCTTTTCCAGAACAATGAATTTTCTTATATGATAGATAAAATTAAGAACTTTATGGTACAAAGACCAAAAAACCACAATTTTAATGTGGTGACAAAAAATCAAATAAGGGTATTTTAGACTTTTCCACAACCATTAATTTTCTTATATTATAAATTGATAGATTTTTTTGGAAGAAAGAAGTTAGAAAGTGATGAAAGAGAAAAAAATTAGAGAATAGAGAGAGATTTGATAAGTTTGATAAAATATAAGAGTTGTATTATTTTAATAATAAAATTAAGAACTTTATGGTACAAAGACCAAAAAAACCACAATTTTAAATGTGGTGGCAAAAAATCAAATAAGGGTATTTTGGACTTTTCCACAACCATTAATTTTCTTATATTATAGATTTATAAATTTTTTTTTGGAAGAAAGAAGTGAGAAAGTGATGAAAGAGAAAAAAATAGAGAATAGAGAAAGATTTGATAAGTTTGATAAAATATAAGAGTTGTATTATTTTAATAATAAAATTAAGAACTTTATTGTACAAAGACCAAAAAAACCACAATTTTAATGTGGTGGCAAAAAATCAAATAAGGGTATTTTGGACTTTTCCACAACCATTAATTTTCTTATATTATAGATTGATAATTTTTTTTTTGGAAGAAAGAAGTGAGAAAGTGATGAAAGAGAAAAAAATAGAGAATAGAGAGAGATTTGATAAGTTTATTAAAATATAAGAGTTGTATTATTTTAATAATAAAATTAAGAATTTTATGGTACAAAGACCAAAAAACCACAATTTTAATGTGGTGACAAAAAATAAAATAAGGGTATTTTAGACTTTTCCACAACCATTAATTTTCTTATATTATAGATTGATAGATTGATAGATTTTTTTTGGAAGAAAGAAGTGAGAAAGTGATGAAAGAGAAAAAAAAATAGAGAATAGAGAGAGATTTGATAAGTTTGATAAAATATAAGAGTTGTATTATTTTAATAATAAAATTAAGAACTTTATGGTACAAAGACCAAAAAACCACAATTTTAATGTGGTGGCAAAAAATCAAATAAGGGTATTTTAGACTTTTCCACAACCATTAATTTTCTTATACTATAGATTGATAGATTTTTTTTGGAAGAAAGAAGTGAGAAAGTGATGAAAGAGAAAAAAAAATAGAGAATAGAGAGAGATTTGATAAGTTTGATAAAATATAAGAGTTGTATTATTTTAATAATAAAATTAAGAACTTTATGGTACAAAGACCAAAAAACCACAATTTTAATGTGGTGGCAAAAAATCAAATAAGGGTATTTTAGACTTTTCCACAACCATTAATTTTCTTATATTATAGATTGATAAATTATTTTGGAAGAAAGAAGTTAGAAAGTGATGAAAGAGAAAAAAAATAGAGAATAGAGAGAGATTTGATAAGTTTGATAAAATATAAGAGTTGTATTATTTTAATAATAAAATTAAGAACTTTATGGTACAAAGACCAAAAAACCACAATTTTAATGTGGTGGCAAAAAATCAAATAAATCTATTTTTAGACTTTTCCACAACCATTAATTTTCTTATATTATAGATTTAATAATAAAATTAAGAACTTTTTGGTACAAAGACCAAAAAACCACAATTTTAATGTGGTGACAAAAAATCAAATAAGGGTATTTTAGACTTTTCCACAACCATTAATTTTCTTATATTATAGATTAGAGATTGATAGTTTTTTTTTTTGGAAGAAAGAAGTGAGAAATTGATGAAAGAGAAAAAATAGAGAATAGAGAGAGATTTGATAAGTTTGATAAAATATATGAGTTGTATTATTTTAATATTAAAATTAAGAACTTTATGGTACAAAGACCAAAAAACCACAATTTTAATGTGGTGGCAAAAAAACAAATAAGGTTATTTTGGACTTTTCCACAACCATTAATTTTCTTATATTATAGATTTTTGTTTATCTTTTTTGACTGGAATCTTTGTTTAATTAAAAAAAAAGTAGTAATAAAAATATCTTGAATTTTGTGTGACTCACAGAATCGGAAATAGCCTCCTCTCTCAGCTTTTTCCTCCATTTACCAGTAACACTGTGTTCTCGTCGTTGTCATCTCCTCTTCTACTACCCCAGTTTTCCCCTTTCATTAAATTCAAATTAAAACGACTTATCATTAATTTCACTACTACAATTCATCATCATCATCATCATCATCGATACCATAGCTATTATTCCCCCCATTTTCCTCATCTCCCAATCTCACACAATAAGCACTTCCTATGGTGTGTCAATAATCACTTTTCTGAATAATCATCACACAGAGTCCAACAAGTTCACATGGGATTGCGAACAACCTTTAGAAGGAGAAACATCCAAGGTTGTTACGCTTACCCTCTAATCAATGGAATCAATAAACCAATCCTTAGACAAATTCTACTCTCCCCACGCGCGCGAATCGCTCGACGAATTGTCTGAGCACTTCACAATCACCGACCCTTCCATTTCCGGTCACCCCATAGTCTTCGCCAGCCACGCGTTTCTCAAGATGACCGGCTTCACGCGCGACGAAGTCGTTGGTAGAGGCGGTGCCATGTTTCAGGGTCCAGCCACGTGTCGTAGGGCGGTGATGCAAATTCGGGAAGCTGTTAGGGAGGAAAGAGAGGTTCAAGTTGTTTTGGTTAATTATAGGAAAAACGGCACGCCGTTTTGGGTTTTGTTGAATGTTTGTCCTGTTTTTAGTGCCAACCGTGGTGCTGTTGTTCATTTTGTTGCTGTTCAGGTTCCGTTACATGGGAATTCCAGGGTTTGTAGTTCTGTTGCTCATGAATTTGTGTTCCGTTGTTGTCGGAAGGAAGTTTGTTCCGATTCTTTGGCGGAACTTAGTCGGGTTTCTTCGGCTAATCGAGTGTTGGAACATGATATCTCGGGTTGGTTTGTTTTTTTGGTTGTCTTTTATATTCCCCTGTTGAATTGAGTTTTATGCATTGCTTAGGAGATGTTTGGGTTTACTCTGAGTTTAGCGAAATTACAATAGCACTCTGATTTTGTTTAAACTACAAAGTGTTTACTTTTTGATAAAATCAAAGTGGCACACGGAGATTCCCCGAGTCTCACTACCAATCCGAATAATCACTTAGTGCATTGGTGGTGAGTTTGGCAGATAATTCTGGGTGGTTCACTATGATTTTACTATAACTACACTTTGAAGCTTCAAAAAATCTCGTTGCCAAACTCATTGGCAAGCCAAAGTCCAAACATGCACTTATTGGTTTTGCCTTTGTTATTAATCCGGTTAAGCTCTCAACTACACTTGCAGAGTAGACTTATTAGGTGATTATTGAGTTTGAATACTATGCATTTTGGTTTCATAAAAATGACAACTTATATTGCTTTGGTTCTGAACAAATCAACTTCAGCATAAATTCGTTTTTGTTTTCCATATTGTTCCTTCTGTTAATTAGGCAACACATGACACTTGTATAGAGACATCCATGTAAAATTTATGCGGCATTAATGATGATCATATATAATAAATGTACCACTTAGCTATTCTGCTGCACATTGTTGATAACATTAATTTATAGAAAAACAACAATCAAGCCTATATGGATCATGCAACATTATAATTTTCTTTTATATGTATCTCTATCCGACCCATTAATCTCTTGATCTTTCTTAATAGTTTTCTTATAGATTTTCTAAGTCGTCTTCTTCCTCTAGTAATTAGACTACTCTCTATCTGATCTACTTTCTCTCTACATACCCAAATGCAACATTGTCGTCCTTGCTATGCTTTTTTTATTCTCGTGTTGATTCTTTACTATTCAACTTGTGAAGACAAAAGATAGATTTGTAAAGTTTACACATTTTGGTAGTTAATTTGTGCACAGGGACACTTCGCGAAAGCAAAACTAGTTGTCACTTTGAGGGATTTAATTGAATGTTAACTTGGTGGTGATTAATTACAGTGTGAATTGATTGGTTAATGGATTAATTGTTAATATGTTCTCTTAACAGATTATATTTTCTTAGTAGAAAATAATAGACTATTGGTTTGTTGATAATCTATGCCTCTTTTTAATCAATAAGATGTGTAAGATTTTTTTGCATAAATATTTCTTATTCGTATTCAAATTTCATGAAGTTAGTTTCAATAACAGCGTTTGGTCTATTGTTGAGTGATTGTGCATTTGTCCTAGTGGTTTTGTTCTATTTGATATTTGCTGATATGTTAGCTACATAACATGCAGAATTGGAGAGTGAAGAGCCGCGTGAGGCAAGTGGTGATGAGAGGAGAAGTGCTGCGATGGCCATGGACAACATCTTTTCTGTGCTAACCCACTTTAGCGAGTTGACGGGAAAATTGGTGTGTAGAAAGAGATGCAGCATGCCTGACGCGGGTCTTCTTAGCTCCTCCTTGATTATTTCTCTTGGTAGAATCAAACAAAGCTTTGTATTGTGAGTTATTGGAAAAGTCTAGTTTTTTTACTTAAGCACAAGCCTTATGATTTTTGCAGACCCTTAGTTTGTTTATTTGCTGCTTTTTGTTTTTGAGTTTCCTCGCAGAACTAATCCACATTTGCCAGACATGCCTATTGTTTATGCCAGTGACGCCTTCATGAAATTGACAGGTTCTAAAACTTATCCTTGTAAAAGTTAATAATAGCCCTGAAAACTTTCTGGTGTTTGACATAAGGATTTAAAACCGATAATTCATATTTGCTTAGTATTATTTTGATTCAAATTACCATGTTGTCTCAATAGGTTATGCGAGAGATGAGGTATTGGGCCGCAATTGTAGATTTTTAGGTGGAAGAGATACTGATGCCTCAACTCTACATCTGGTAATACATTTTTTCTCTCTTTCTACTCAAAGTTGTCCAATATTACCTTTGTAATCTGGCATCTTAGATTAATGGAAATGGACTATGTGGTTATGTCTTTGTGTAACTGCTTACAGATAAAGGAGAGCGTCAAAACTGAACAACCATGCACAGTACGTATTTTGAATTACAGGTTGATACTTTTATTCATTTTTATCTATGCGACCAAAGCTTGAATTTTTTTTTACTGGATATGCTGAATCAATTTTACACAACACTAACAGGAAGGATAAAAGCTCATTTTGGAATCTACTTCACATCTCACCTGTTCGGGATGCTTCTGGAAAGGTAAATTTTGACGAGCTATTTCTCAGCTGGAGTATAAATCTCAAATTTCTATGATTTATTTTCTGTCAAGCATCTCAAATGTTGGTCACTTTTAGTTTCCCAAGTATGCGATAGTGTTATTTATTTTGGTACTTATTTTTTAGTTGCGTGATTTTGGTCCTTATTCTTCTTCCTTTGTACAATAAAATGGATTTTAGTCCCTGAGCACCGAGGTTGTGTTTAATTGAGAAGTGGAGAATGCAAATTACATTACACAATTACGATACTTTATGATACTAGAGGAACTGAAGTTGGATGAAAAACAACGGGTCCTCTCTATAGTACATGAGTAAAATATTATGGACAAAAATCCCGCAATTGAAAAGTGGAGGATCAAAGTTGCACCATCAGGACTTGTAGACTAAGTGGATTTAAGTCTAACTATCATTTATGGACTTCATTTTTAAGATGCTGATCGAATTTGCTTATTTTTAGCAAAACCTCCTACCCTGACCAATGTATTCAAAATTGGTGGCTAAATTGATGTTGCTTCTGTGATTATTGTGTAATATTTAATGGTACATAAACTTTTTATAATGTATCATTTGGAGTATATAGGTGAAATTGTAGATAACACAGGATCAGTGTTGGGAAATTAGTACTCATGTCGCTAGATTCTGTTTGTTCAGGTAGCATACTTTGTGGGAGTCCAAATAGAAGTCGACTATAAAAACGAGGATTTTAGGCGGTGTTGGAGACCTGACATGAAGCAGCTTAGCGTGGTTGGTGGAGTCAAGGTTGCAGTGAGGAGTTTATCCATGTCTGCTGGGTCGTCAAAGACATAGTCATAGGAAAATGTTACTCCATTGGGAAAAATTTTCAATCTCAACTAGTAATCGTTGAGATGATAGAGAGGGGTGAAAAAAGTGATTTATGAAAGAAAAAAAAGGTCCATATTGTCAATTGTAATTGTAACTTGTAAAAAACTAGACATTATATGTTGGAAGTCTATAAAATGTGCTCTTTTTCTAGCAAATGAACTTAGACTTGTGCTGACTTCACAGCATCTTTCTATAGTTGAAAGTGTCTGCAACCAGAAGTTTGTTTTTACTGCTTGTTGATAAAATTGACTGCAGTGAATTTTTAAAACTCCGTTCTATAAAAGATCCATGGTTGATTTTAGATATACTTTGACATAAATCATAAGTTAAAATGTCTTACTCAAGCAATTAAGTTTGATTTCTAGACTAGATAGTGTGTATGAGTTCTAAAGTTTGTAACACATTGCCTCTAATTAAAATGTCTTACTTTACACATTAATCTTCTCTGAATAATGTATTACTAGATTCATATGTATAATACTGAGTTGATTAAATCTCTGTAGATATACTATCACAATTTGTATAGTTTTAATAAGTTTATCCCTGAAATGATTAATTCAATATTTTTGGTTTAAATGTATTTTTGTCCCTTAGTTTAATGATTTTTAACTTTTAGTCTTTTTATTTTAAAAATCGGTTTTTAGTCTCTCAACTTTACCTTTCTTAAAATTTAGTTGATTCTCCTCCAATTTTGCAAATGTGGCAGTTATGATTAGTCAGCAATAGTTAGACTAAGACAATTTATTTATTAGTATTTTTTAATTAATAAATAAATTATTAATTTAATTAAGTTTTTCTAATAATAGAAATTTATTTGAAAATTAACTAGGACAAATTTTAAAATATATTTTGTTGGGCTTAAGTCCATAACTTTGTAACAATTCAGCTATCCACAAGTTGACACTAGAGTAAACTAGTGTATGCCTTATAAATATTTAGGGAATTTCTTTCTACACCTCTTGAATTTCACATTTGAAAATTCTAAAATACTCTTCGGAGATGCATCTTCGAACGCATTTTTTTTAAGTGAATTGAGAGATGTATCTCCGAAGATACAATTTTTTTGGGTGAATTCGGAGATGTATCTCCAAAAATACCATTTCTTCCAATTGTCATCAATTTTTCAACAAAATTAAATAAATAAAAATAATTTTTTTCTTAAAATAGATATTTTTTATTATTAATATAAATATAAACAATATTATTATTTTCTATAATAGTTAATATTACTATAATAATAATAATTATTATTATTTTTTATAATAGATTATTTTTATTATTCCTATAAATAAAAATATTATTCTCATTTACTATAACAATTAATATTTTCTATAATAATTATTTTCTTGACTAAATACATTTTACTATTATTTTCTATCATAATTACTTTTTTTTAACTAAAACTATATATGCATATTTTTATATTATTAAAAAATTTTATTAATAAAAGATTTTTAATATTATATGATATTTTATTAATATTTTTTTGACTAAAATTATTTTTTCTTAAAATAAATAATAATTGAGTTTTAGTGATTATATAAGTTTAAATTTATATAATCATTAAAACTCAATTATTATAGTCAGCTTCGAAGGGTATTTTAGTCAGTTTTTTAAGTGACTAAAATCAATCTAATCTATTAATTTTCATAAATTTAAAATTAATTGTATGGAATGAAAATAATTAATATTCATATTTTTAATAATCCGGGTATGCAACTCTGATAATTCCTTAATTTTAAATTATGAGTTTATTTGGAGATGTACATTCAAATACTCCTGATATTAAAAAAAAATTGTTTCGGAGATTCATCTCCAAAAACACCTAAAAATATTTATGATGTGGTACGTTCATATATATATATATATATATATATATATATATATATATATATATATATATATATATATATATATATATATATATATATATATAAATTCTGAAAATATTTTAAAATTTTTGTCAGAAATATCTAAGAAGATATGAAGGTATATTCTCAAACATTTAAATTAAAAACAAGCCAAATAATGTTGAACTTGGTTTTTTCCCCTTCCACTTATCCTGCACTTTGTAGTAAATGTTAGACCTGAATGATTGGTTTTTTATTGCCCTAACCCATATATATCACATTTATCTTTATGCTTTCCACTACTAAACAACATAGTTCATTAAAATTTAAAACACATGTAAAAGTAACACATGTAACAATATGTGTCATATTGGGATTTCAAAACAATTTCAAGCAATATGAAATTAAAATTAAAATTTTGTTTTAGACAGTTCAGTTGATAGTTGTGTAGAGACATTAAATACAAAAGCACGTTATAATTTTGTTTTAGACAGTTCAGTTGATAGTTGTGTAGAGACATTAAATACAGGAGCAGAAGTTCAATTCACAACCTGGCATTATGTTGATAATGGCGTAGTGTGCATAACGAAAGGATGCAGAAGAAGAAAATATCCAAGAAGAGTTCATTGAAGAAGATGAAGAGTAAAGTAAATTCAGTTATTATTGTTATCTTACTAACAGATAAGAAGTTATATACATGAGGGATCCAGCCAATAACAATATGCCAGTTGTACAAATATATCTAACTAACTATCTAAAGATATCTAAGTGTATTATATACAAATAATGTAGTATAGTTTATGCTAATACGCCCCCTCAAGTGGGACTGTGTAAGCTGCAAAGTCCCAACTTGGACATGATAGAAGAAAAAGCTGGAGAGTGCAATGGTTTTGTAAAGGCATCTGCTAACTAATCTTTGGTAGAGACAGGAAGAAGATGTATGAGTTTGGAATTGATCTTTTCACGAACTACATGGCAATCTAATTCTATATGCTTGCTTCTTTCATGAAAAGCTGGATTGTGTGCAAGATAGATAGCCGATTTGCTATCACAGTACACTGAGGCTGGTTGAGACAAAGGGGGCTGAAGATCTTGTAACAAGTATTGAAGCCATTGGATCTCACATGTAAGGGAAGCTAGAGCTCTGTACTCAGCTTCAGTTGAAGACCTTGAAACTGTGTTCAGCTTCTTTGACCTCCAGCACATAAGGGATGATCCTAAGAGAACACAAAAACCAGTAATGGATCTCCTAGAGGTGGGACACCTAGCCCAGTTAGAATCAGCAAAAGCATATAGTTTGAGGGAACTTGAGGCAGGAAATAAAATTCCTTTAGCAGGGGAGGATTTTAGAAATCTTAAAACTCTGAGGGCAACTTGATAGTGAGAAGTACAAGGCTTTGAGACAAATTGACTGAGATGTTGGACTGTATAAGAAATATCTGGCCGGGTATTAGTCAAATAAATCAGTCTACCAATCAATCTCCTATACACACTGGGATCTGCCAATGGTTCACTATCTGCATGAGCAAGCTTAAGGTTACGATCAAAAGGGATGGTTGATGGCTTAGCCGTAAGGTATCCTGTATCCTCTAGAAGCTTAAGTACATATTTCCTTTGATTCGTAAAAATGCCTTTAGTGGATCGAGCTATTTCAAAACCTAGAAAATATCTAAGCTGGCCCAGGTCTTTGATTCTGAACTGTTTGTCAAGAAAAGACTTGACCTTTTGAATTTCAGACATAGATGTACCAGCTACCACAATGTCATCAACATATACCAAGAGAGTGGTAAAATGATCTTTTGTAGATTTCACATACAGGGAGTGATCTGCCTGAGATTGAGAATACCCTAAAGACAAAAGAAAAGAGGAGAGTTTGGAATACCATTGTCTGCTTGCTTGCTTTAGTCCATAAAGAGATTTATGCAATTTGCAAACTTGAGAAGGGTTAGAAGAGGAAATTCCAGGAGGAAGAGTCATGTATACTGTTAGAACAAGAATTGTTCTGATCAATAATCTTAGTTTTGATGATAACAATGTATATGAATTTTGCTCAAGATAATGTGGTACTCTAATCCTATGCAATTTCCTTTTCAGGAAATATATAAAGAGTATGCACAAATCAGCGCTAAGAAGCTTTGACTCAGAAGGTTCAGTATGCAACTTCAGCACATGGTCTGGCAAGACATCAGAAGATGGTCAAGCAGAATCAGAACATGGTCTATTAGAAGCATCAGAAGAACTTGAGTTCAGAAGCAGAAGCACTGAAGTCATGGAATCACGCTCAGAAGCATATCAAGATCAGAAGATCAGAAGATGCTCTGCACCAAGCTGTTTGTACTTTGATGATATTTAACGTAGTATTTACAAAGAACAAATCAGAATCAAGTACTAGATGGCAAGCTACGCTGACTGACAAAAGGAACGTTAGAAGCTATTAACTGCAACGTCAGTAGTCACAGCAAACGCAAGGCTCGAGGTAGTTGACAAAAGAGTGAAACATTAAATGCAATGCTGTACGGAATACGCAAAGCATTAAATGCTCCCAACGGTCATCTTCTCAAAACGCCTATAAATATGAAGTTCTGATGAGAAGCAAGGTTACGAATTTTGGACGCACTTTGAACGAATTCTGAACTATCTCTGATACTATCTTGCTGTTCACTTCAAAAGCTATCAAACTTCATCTTCAACCTCACTACATTACTGTTGTAATACTTTAGTGAGTCTAAGCTTAAATCTGTAAGAGAAATATCACAGTTTGTGATTATCGCTTTTAAGAAGCAATTGTAATACTCTTAGAATTTGTTTACATTAAATTGTGAAGGACTAGAGTGATCAAGTTGTGATCAGTATACTCTAGAGAAGTCTTAGAAGGTCTCTAAGCAGTTGTTCCTAGAGTGATCGGGTTGTGATCAGTATACCCTAGAGAAGTCTTAGAAGGTATCTAAGCAGTTGTTCCTAGAGTGATCAAGTTGTGATCAGAAGACTCTAGAAGACTTAGAAGTTGTCTAAGTGGAAAACCATTGTAATCTCGTGTGATTAGTGGATTAAATCCTCAGTTGAGGTAAATCACCTTGTATAGGGTGGACTGGAGTAGTTTAGTTAACAACGAACCAGGATAAAAATACTTGTGCAAATTATTTTTATCTTACGAGTTTTTGAAACTACACTTATTCAAACCCCCCTTTCTAAGTGTTTTTCTATCCTTCAATTGGCATCAGAGCGCCGGTTCTAAGGTGTAAGCACTTAACCGTGTTTAGAAAAAGATTCAGGAAGAGAAAAACGCTGAGATGGCTGGTACTGAGCAAATACCTCCACCATCTACATCTGGCTTTACTGAGCAATACAATGGTAATGGTAACAATGGTTACACAAGACCACCAGTATTCGATGGTGAAAACTTTGAATATTGGAAAGATAAACTGAAAAGTTACTTTCTTGGTCTGGATGCTGATCTATGGGATCTTCTGTTGGATGGTTACAAACATCCTATTAAAACTACTGGTGTAAGGCTCACAAGAAGCGAAATGACTGATGATCAAAAGAAAGAATTCAAAAATCATCACAAATGCAGGACTGTTTTGCTGAATGCTATCTCTCATGCTGAGTATGAGAAGATATCTAACAGGGAAATGGCTCATGACATATATGAGTCCTTGAAAATGACTCATGAAGGAAATGCTCAAGTCAAGGAGACCAAAGCTCTTGCACTAATCCAGAAGTACGAAGCCTTCAAGATGGAGGATGATGAAGACATTGAGAAGATGTTTTCAAGATTTCAAACTCTGACTGCTGGATTAAGAATTCTGGACAAAGGCTACACCAAGGCTGATCGTGTAAAGAAGATCATCAGAAGCTTGCCCAGAAGATGGGGCCCAATGGTGACTGCATTCAAGATTGCGAAGAATCTGAATGAAGTTTCTTTGGAAGAGCTGATCAGTGCCCTGAGGAGTCATGAGATTGAACTTGACGCAAATGAACCTCAGAAGAAAGGTAAGTTTATTGCATTAAAATCTAATTTTAAAAAATGCACTAACGCTTTTCAGGCTGAAGAAGAAGATTCTGAAGAATCAGAATCAGAAGAAGAAGAAGATGAACTGTCCATGATTTCCAGAAGAGTCAATCAACTCTAGAAAAGCAAGCAAAGGAGGTTCAGGAGCTTCAAAAGCTCAAAGAAGCCTGAAAGAGGAGAATCTTCTGGAGGTAGAAGAAATGACAAGAAAAAGGTCGTGTGCTATGAATGCAATGAGCCAAGACACTTCAAAAGTGAGTGCCCAAAACTTCAGAAGGAAAATCCCAAGAAGAAATTTCATAAGAAGAAAGGTCTTATGGCAACATGGGATGATTCAGAATCAGAATCAGACTCTGAAGATGAGCAGGCAAATCTGGCATTAATGGCCACAATGGATGACGGATCAGAATCTACATCAGAATCAGATTCTGAAGAGGTATTTTCTGAACTATCTAGAGAAGAGTTAGTTTCCAGTCTAACAGAACTTTTGGAACTCAAGTCTCAGATTAGTATCAAATACAAGAAGCTGAAAAAGCTATTTGAATTTGAAACTAAGAAGCTTGAAGTGGAGAATTCTGAACTGAAGGAAAAAGTTTTAAATTTATCCAAAAATACTGGATCTCCTTCTGTCTCTGAAAAATCTACTCCAAGTCTGAACAATATTCTGAAAGAATATGACTTAAGTTTCAGAAAGTTTTTATCTAGAAGTATTGGCAGAAGTCAACTTGCTTCTATGATATATGCTGTGTCAGGAAACAAAAGAGCTGGCATTGGTTATGAGGGTGAAATCCCATACAAGCTTGAATTTGTGGATGATATGAAAATATCATACAAGCCTCTGTATAACCAATTTAAATTTGGCCACTCCCATGATATTAGGCACACATCACATGCTCAAAGCTTTCACATAACACACACCAAGAAGCATGTGACAAAACCTAAGAAATATCATGGAACTCAGAACATAAACTATCATTCTGTTCCTCCTATTTCATATAATGCTAAACCCAAGTTCAATCAGAACTTGAGGAAAACTAACAAGAAAGGACCCAAGAAGATGTGGGTACCTAAGGAAAAGATTATTCCTATTGCAAATATCCTTGGCTGCAAAGAAGGAAAAGCACAACATGTCATGGTACCTGGACTCTGGATGCTCGCTGTGGTGGTCGTTTTCTTTACCTCCCCGTTTCACTTGGGAGGACGGCACGCTAAACCCTTCACGCGAAATTTGGAAGGAGAATGCGCCCGTGGTGGGATGAATTTTATTTCAGTTCTTCCTACGATATCACACGAACTTTCTTATTTGTCCTACGAGTAGGAAAGGGGAAAAAAGATCTCAACTAAACCCTAGGAGTTTGCTAAGTGTGGGGATTTACACCTAGACTAGAAATTCTGGAGTCCGGGAGGTCGGTTATACATAGGGAAGTGTTTAAACACCCTACATATCTGTAGTACTCTACAGGAACCTTCTCTGTGTCATTGTGTTTGTGTTTATTGCTAATGATTGGGAAAGTTTCTCCTTTGTATTAGGAGAAGGAATTGAATTGATTTTAAAAGACAGACAGACAGACAAACTGACTATTTTTGGTATTTTATTAGCTCGCTGAGATTCCTTGTGAACCTCATGCCTACATATCCCTAGTGGAAGTCAGAGCTTAATGTAGTTCGGGGAACTAACTAGGGAAATTAATTATTTTTTGGTGCCTTGCTTGAAGCTCAAGGTTGAAGCTTGGAATTAAATCTCTGTTTACAGTAAAGAGACATGAAATTATCTCTACAGAGAGGTATTTGTACTATTCTACCACAAACATTTAAAGGAGTGACAGAATAACTGAATTCATTTCATTCAAGAGGGGGACCTTACTTGTGTATGTGCAAGTATACCAGTCAAATGCCTCTTAAATGAAAGAAAGATGCTCATCCAAATTAGGGAAAGTTACCACATGTCTGGGTTTTACTGCCAGCTCATGCCTTTCAAAATCCTAAATGGGAGACTTGATTAAAATTGAAATGAAATGTTTGTTTGTTTGAATGTGGTAGAGTAGTAAAAATATCTCTCTATGGAGATAAGCTATGTCTATCTACTGTATAAAAGATTTGACTTTAGCTGGCTTGTATGAGGCCCAAGCTTGAGGCTTTTTGATTGATTAATTAATATTATTGACTCTGGGAGATGACTCCACTGGGAATTAATTACAGGGTATTTTTGTGTTCTGTACAAAGCCCAGAATTGAGGCTGACTCTACTTAGGGAGACTCTATTTGTGTGCCTTGTACAAAGCCCAAGGTTGTGGCTAACTCTAGCTAGGGGAAAACATTATTTTCTGCCTTGTACAAAGCCCAAGGTTGTGGCGGACTCTTAAATGAATTAAGTATGGATGACTATATGGGGAAAGATCCTAAGTGTTAGGAATCTTTGACACATGAAAGATATGGTTTATCTGCCTTGTACAAAGCCCAAGGTTGTGGCTACTGAGTGATGAAGGACTCACTGGGGAGACTCTATTATCTGCCTTGTACAATGCCCAAGGTTGAGGCTGACTCTTGACAGGGGAGTTTTATTGTTTGGGTGCCTTGTATGAAGCCCAAGGTTGAGGCTAACTGTTTTTGTTGGTTTTGACTCTACTGAGGAAGTTTTATTTATTAAAAGACTGTTTTTCTTTGGAAGCTAACCCTTTCCAGGGGTTTTGACTCAGCTGGTGAATTTGTCTGTTAAAAGACTGACTTTATCATGTTTTTTTTTTTTGGAGGCTGACCCTTTCCAGGGATTTTGACTCTTTTGGGGAAATTATCTCCTAAGAGAATGAAATTATTATTTTTGACATTCTTTTTATTAATTGACTTTGGAGGCTAACCCTTTCCAGGGGTTTTGACTTTTTTTTGGACAGATGTTGGAGGCTAACCCTTTCCAGGGATTTTGACTCTTTTGGGGAAATTATCTCCTAAGAGAATGAAATTATTATTTTTGACATTCTTTTTATTAATTGACTTTGGAGGCTAACCCTTTCCAGGGGTTTTTTTTTATTAAAATGAATGGCAGAAAGATTATCTAATGGAGACTTCTTGTTTAAAGCCCAAGATGAAGGCTGACTCAATGCTGAGGATGACCAAACATGGATCCTAGACTCTGCTAAGGAAGATTGATGAAGATAAGGGTGATAGAGACTGTCCATGTCTCTCATTCCAAAAATGTACTCAATGTGAAATTGAGACAAACTTAGCTTGTTTAAAGTCTGGTTTTAAATTGGAAGAAACTCACCAGGGTAGGCTAAAAGGTGACTAAAGACCTGTTCCTATGTTTATAAGAAACCTGATGGGTCCTTGTATACAAGCTCAAGAGGAAGCTGGAAATGCTTTTAAGAAGCCTGTGGGTCCTTGTACAAAGCCCAAGAGGAGGCTAATCGAGGGTCCTTGTTATAGCACAAGAGAAAGCTATGTAGTTTTGAACTTATTTTGGCTCTAAGCAAATGGGTAAGAGGTTTCACCGGGAATAATTCCTCTTTGGGTGGATGTGTCCTATTATTTGGATTCTAAGGTTTTTGCCAAGATGTTTCACCGGGAATAATTCATCTTGGGGGTTTGAACTACAGATCTCTAATTAGGAAAGAGCCTTCACCGGGAAGACATTCTCAATCCTAGGTCATATTCCTAATATATATATATAGTTTAGCTGTCCTAAGGTTTATACTCAAACGTAGTTCTAAACTAATATATGCACAGTTTATATTTGACAGTAATTTAAACAAAGACTGTAAATTGAAAGCTTGTAAAGCCTAACCTGGATGGAGTGGAGGCCATTGAAGAAGTATGTACAGAGCCTCAACAGTATTTTTGTTGTTTTGTTGATAACAGTTGAATATATATATGATAAACAGTTAATGGTTTTTTAAAACAGAAGAAGTGAAGATGGACAAAGGTCACATAGGTATCTGAAGAGTTTCACCGGGAATAATGCCCTTCAAATACCAGAAGAATGTTTTGAAAACAGAAAGAAGATTTTGAAAATACAGTTTTGAAAACAAGCTAAGAAGAGAAGGTTTTTGGGACTTACACTCTATTAGAGGCCCAGTACTTTGCAGTACTGGTGATAAAAACAGTTGGAAATGATTTGAAATGATATAAGGTTTTGTTGTTTGAAAACCTTAATCATTTGATTTAATCAGAGATTGAAAACAGTTTTGAGAATTGACAAAAGTCAACTTAATTAAAGTAAAAATAAAGATTTTTACTTAATTAAGACCTAAATAATTAGGGTTTTATCATAAACTTATTTACAAAGTGATTAGGTTAAAATAAAGTGATAATATATATTTAAAGTATTTAAGAAAACACTTAAAAACATACTATTTTAAACCTAATTAAAATTCAAGAAATAAATAATATTTTTATGATTTTTTTTGACTATTCACAAAATAGATATATTAAATAATAGGTGTATGAAAAATGAAGTGAAAATGATTTATTTTGATAGGTTAAATAAATATGTGAAGTTGTGAAGAGAAATGAAAGAAATTAGTGTTAAAAAATAAGTTTTGGCCCTTGGAGGGTTTGAACCCACGCCCTTGAGGTCACCAGCCCAAAACAACACCACTGAGCCAACGCGCGCTCAGTGTTAGTGACTTGCCTTCATTTGGTTATGTTTCAAAACAAGTTGTAAATCTTTGAAAAATAAAAGAACCAAAAAGTCTGGGGCGAGGGGGATTCGAACCCCAGACCTTTGGCATGAGGAGACTAAGAGCGCATGTGTGGCCACTAGGGCAAGTTATTCAGTCGTTAATAAAACGCACACCATTCAAAATAAAATAAACTCTCCCCTGAGAATTCAAATTTGCGCGCCACCACCATCTTCATCTTCAACCTCAAGCTCTCCATTTTTGAATTTCTGAACTTACTCGTTTCTCAACCATTTGCAACGATGTAAACATGAAACTTGCTCTAAATTCACTCACGATTCTAAATATGTAACTAACATGAACTATCATTAACTACATCTAACTAATTTACCAGAAATCGTGAAGAACCCTAAAATTTCAAAATTAAATTAAATGACTATACTGAAAGATAAATGGATGATGATAGAGGGTTTTCAATCCTCTGATGATGCTGAACAAGATAGAATCGAGCTATTTCACAAAGAGTACTTAAATTAAAGAGAGGGAGTTCAGAAACTTACCTCTGAAAATGGAGATCGTGAGGATGATAGAGAGCAACTGGGCTTGTATGAATGATCCCAAAAGCTTCCTTGTGGCTCAGTGATGCTAACTGAATGCTTGTAATGACCTCAAACCTCCTGAATTGTTCTATGGACCTCCCTCGATTTCAGCTTCAAGTGAACATGGAGGGTGTTGATTCTCGAGTTACAGATGAGCTGCAGCCATCTGGTTAGCTTCACTATGACCTGAGGAGTGTGTCTGGATGATTGGCTTGCCTTGAAACCTTCTGAATCACTCCATGGACCTCCAACTGCAGATGCTCCAAAGTGAGAGCAACAATGGTGTTCCTCCACCTACAGAAGTGATCCAGGTGCTTGGATCACCTCAAATGACCTCCCTTGAGATGTTAGAATGCTCACTTCCCAAAGATAAGCTCTGGTTTGAAGAAATCGATTCTTCTTGCCAAAGAACTTTGAAAAACAATGAACAAGAGAAGAGAAAGAGAAAGCAAGTAATATGGTTGCTTTGGTGTGTTTTTCTACTGAATTGTGCTCTCCTATTTATAGGCAAATGTCTCAGTACTGAGTGAGAGAGTGAGCTTGCTTAGTGAAGCAAGTTTGGTTTCTTAGCCATGAAGAAATTTCAAAGAATATCCA
Organism: Vicia villosa; assembly: GCF_029867415.1. Classification (NCBI taxonomy): domain Eukaryota; kingdom Viridiplantae; phylum Streptophyta; class Magnoliopsida; order Fabales; family Fabaceae; genus Vicia; species Vicia villosa. The sequence continues at coordinate 85,501,877 of NC_081181.1, read as the reverse complement.
AGTGTGATCATTGCATTTTCGAGCCACCTCCCCTATCCATTGATTCTATCTGATCTTAGGGGACAATTCAGATGCAAAGTGAGCTCTAATTGGTTGATGAGAAGATTCCTTGGGTGATTCATCAATTTGCCATAAATTCTCAAATGTAATCATTACATAATCACATGTTCTTGTTTTAGGAATCTTCTTCAATTATCATGGCATGGTGAAAATGAATGCATGGCATGTTTGCAGATGTATTATGGGTCATGTAGCATCTGTATTTGAGGTCATGTGCACAAAACTTCAAAGTTCCAAAATGATGCATGACCTATAATTTCACTTCATGAGGCCAACTTTGAACAAGCATAACTCTTAGCTCAAATTGAATTTTGAGAAGGTTGAACACAATTTGGAAAGCCCTAAACATCTACTTTAAATCATTAGTTTATGTCTTCTTCAGAATCCTTTGGGAAATTTGTGAAAAATGAGGCCAAAGTTGGAAGAAAACTAGGTTAAAACACTTAGAAAAATTTCTAAGTGTTTATGACCTAAACTTCAAAATTTCCAAAACTTCATAAATGGTTGATCTTTTGAAAAAAGTTCCCTTGTAAGATGTTGTTTTATTTGGCAAGATCTACAACTTTCATGTTGGAAGTTTTTTGAGTTGTGTAGGTGAAATTTTGAGATCTCACCATGCCCTCAAAAACCCTAATTCCCGACTTTTCGCTCCTTGATGAATTTCTTTGAATTTCTTTGGCCAAATGACTTTGACATCCATATATTGATGATATTGATCTTTGAAAGTCATTTTTTGACCAAAAACCTTAAAAGTCAATGATGATCCTTCACAGTTGACTTTTTCCTGACAAAGTGAATTTTTGGGCTTTTGTGTAGAAATAAGATCTTCTCCCCAAATGGATGATATAAATGGATTATATGGAGGTAGTAGAGATCCTTGAATCATGTCTTGAGTTTTGGATTCATGCCCTGATCAGAAGTCAACTATCTTGGTGAATTAGGTCAAAACCCTAATTTGTCGACCATGTGAAAATAATGACTGTAGACTTTGAATTGAAGTGTGATGTCCAGTAGATCTTGTAATATGAGTTATTTGAAGATGATTGATGTCTTTGAATGACCCTCTGAGGTTTTTTAGGGTTTCCCAAATGTGATCCCTGATTTCAGTCCTTGATAGGCTCAAAACCCTAGTCTGGTGACCTGAGTAAACCTGTACTCATATGACTGGATGTCTAATCAATCATAGATGAGAAAAGTGAAGTTTTTGAGCCCCATGATTGTATTAGAGACTAGTCTTTGTATTGATTGATCCTTTGCCTGAGCTTTCTTGTCTTTGAGCATCCTCGATTAGGTACCAGATGGAGAAATGACTGCTCTGGGTACTTGTCTTGACCTGATGAAAAATCCTGAAGATATGTCATCTCAGGGGGGTCAAAAATTAGGGTATGACAGATGCCCCTATTTAAGTTTCTTTTATCTGGAGGGAGAGAGATTGAGATCTCGATCTCTCCTGCGTAAAAGAGACTTAAATATCAAAGAATGCCCGAATTTTGGGCGCTCCTGAGATGTTGTAATTGATAAAATCTTTGCATGATTTGATCCTGTTGTCGCACTTGGCGGGGGATGAGGAGACAAACTCCTGCAGAAATACTTGATGTGGATTCTGGTGAATGGATGGCAATGTAGGATGCGCAATCCATCTTCTTTAACTAAGTGTTGATACTTAGAAAAAGGTAAACAACCTCCTCTTGTTCCGGATGTCCAAATCTCGAAACTGGTCTTAGTTGCGTTTGGACAATATCTCAGATAAAGAGAAAATTTCCAAAGGTTTGTTTCCTCGTCAAACTTCTTACCAGCACTTGGAGGTAAGATACCATTTGACGGTAAATAAAGAAACTTCAAAGGTTTGTTTCTTCATCAAACTTCTCATCAGCACTTGGAGATGAGATACCATTTGATGGTAATAAAGAAACTTTGAGGGTTTGTTTCCTCATCAAACTTCTCATCAGCACTTGGAGATGAGATACCATTTGACGGTAATAAAGAAACTTCAAAGGTTTGTTTCTTCATCAAACTTCTCATCAGCACTTGGAGATGAGATACCATTTGATGGTAATAAAGAAACTTCGAGGGTTTGTTTCCTCATCAAACTTCTCATCAGCACTTGGAGATGAGATACCATTTGACGGTAAATAAAGAAACTTCGCCATCTTCCCTTTTGACCTGGCATCTTTGAAAGATTGCCATATGGGCCCATGCTTTTTGAGGGGCTAATGACTTTGTTTGAAGGCGGACGAACTGTTTTCGGGGTGAAAACTGCCATTCGTCGATTGGTGCCTGGGGAATCAACAAACTGTTTTCTTAAGGGGAAAACTACCATTTATTGACTCTGTGGGGAACTAAACATCCCTGAAACAGACAAACTGTTTGAAGAAACTACCATTTGTCGATCTCTTGAGTATTTAACAGACAAACTGTCTTTCCTTGGGGAAAGACTACCATTTGTTGACTCCGCTGGGGATCATGAACTATCTTCTGGATGAAGACTACCATTCACTGATTCTGTTGGGGAATCATTTGTCGATCTGCTGGGAGATTCTGAATTATTCTTTGACAAGAAGTGGCACCTCTCGACCTTGTTGGGGAAATGCCAAACTTTTGGGGAAGTCCAAAATGCGAAGCAGACTATCTTATCTGAAGAAGATTGTCGAGCGTTGCTCTGCAGGAGATTCTCAGTTGAGGGATTCCAAAAGTGAACAAACTATCTCTTTGAGGGAGACTACCATCTATTGACTTGCTTGGGGAAATCTCTCTACATGGATCGTTGTCTTGAAGGAAAAAGTTTCTCCAGGACTTGCAGGGGAAACTTGAGTTCATGCCCTCATGACTCGGGCATTCTCATGATTAAAAGCCTAATTTGACTATGCAGTTGTGATGTAATGTATGCATGAATATTATGACAATTATAAAATGTAAAGTGAATGTGAATAGAATTGTCGCGGATGTAAAATCCTAATGATACGACTTGAATTCTTGTTGATCAGAAGATGTCCTCTTCTTGTAGTTCGAACTCTGTTTGGAACATCTGGCTACCAGTTGTCCGCTGTCCGAAGTAAATAATATGAATTGAAGTGAAGATCCGTCATCGGGAGATGTTCGCAAAGCGACCTCATGGGGAAATCTTGGTTCCCGGAGTCTCAACCGTTCTTGGAGCAACTGTTTGCATTCTTCCTACTGTTTGCAAACCTCAGAAAGAAATTTCACCTTTATTTTTGCAAGTAAATTCATTTTTATTTTATGAAAACATTTGTTTCAAGAAAGTGACTGTTTAAATTTAAAATGCATTTCAAGAAACTGAATAAGACTAGATTGCAAAGGAAAAGCACAAGGCTCAAATTATTATATATGGAATGGTAATCAGCCAAATGCTTGATTCCATGGAGTATTTACAAAGTTGGAAATTGGTAATTTTCGGGAAAAGGGCTACGATGAAACGTGACGACCGTTATCTTTCCCTTCCACTCCGAGTTGCGTTGTATTCGTGCTTCGTAGAAGATGAACTACTGCTGATGAACACTCCGCTATGGATTTTGAATGATCAAGTTTGTCCTGAACACAGTTACTTGCCATATATCCCTAACTTTTGCGTAAACTACCCCTTTCGGGTTTTAAGTTTACCGGGATTGATTATTTATTTTTTTATGTCTCTAACTTTTGCCTGAATCGCCCTTTCGGGTTTTCGAATCACCGAGACGCTCTTTTTTGCCTAAGCCGCTCTTTGCGAGTTTTCAACTTAGCGAGCTGTTCTTTTAATTATTTAGGCGAAGTATTTCTTGACTGCGTCGACGTTCACAGGACGGGTGAATTCTTCTCCATCCATAGTCGTGAGTATTAAGGCTCCTCCTGAGAAAGCTCTCTTGACCACGTAGGGGCCGTCATAATTGGGAGTCCATTTCCCTCTCGAATCTGTGAGAAAAGATTGAATCTTTTTGAGTATAAGGTCGCCTTCTTTGATTGTGTGAGGTCGAACCTTTTTGTCGAAAGCTTTCTTCATTCTTTGTTGATATAGCTGTCCGTGGCATAAAGCTGTCATGCGCTTTTCTTCGATTAAGTTCAATTCATCGAATCTGCTTTGACACCACTCGGCTTCTGTTAATTTTGCCTCCATCAAAACTCTCATTGATGGAATCTCAACCTCTATAGGCAGGACTGCCTCCATGCCATATACGAGGGAGAAAGGAGTTGCTCCAGTCGAAGTACGTACTGATGTACGGTAACCATGAAGAGCATACGGGAGCATTTCATGCCAATCTTTGTAAGTAATGACCATCTTCTGAATGATTTTCTTGATGTTTTTGTTAGCTGCTTCTACAGCTCCATTCATCTTTGGTCTGTAAGGAGATGAGTTGTGATGTTCGATCTTGAATTCTTCACAAAGTTCCTTCATCATTTTGTTATTCAAATTTGACCCATTGTCAGTGATTATCTTGCTAGGAATGCCGTAGCGACAGATGATGTGATTCTTGATAAACCTGACGACAACTTGTCTTGTAACGTTTGCATATGAAGCTGCTTCAACCCATTTGGTGAAATAGTCTATGGCTACCAAGATGAAGCGATGTCCGTTGGACGCTTTTGGTTCGATCACTCCAATCATGTCGATTCCCCACATGGAGAAAGGCCAAGGGGAAGAGAGTATGTTGAGCAGAGATGGTGGCACATGAATTCTATCGGCGTAGATCTGGCATTTGTGACACCTCTTTGCGTACTGGTAGCAATCTGACTCCATCGTCAGCCAATAATATCCTGCTCTCAGTATTTTCCTTGTCATGGTATGTCCATTGGTGTGAGTACCAAAGGAACCTTCATGTATTTCTCTCATGAGTATTTCTGCTTCCTTTCTGTCAACGCATCTGAGCAGAACCATGTCGAAGTTTCTCTTGTACAGAACATCTTCATTCAAGAAGAATCTACAAGCTAACTTTCTCAAAGTCTTTCTATCTTTCTTTGACGCCCCAAGAGGGTACTCTTGCTTTTGAAGAAAGTTCTTGATGTCGTAGTACCACGGTTTATCGTCGATGATTGCTTCTACTGTGAAAACATGAGCGGGCCTATCCAGGCGCATAATATCGATCCGAGGAATGTCATTCCAATGATTTATCCTAATCATGGAAGAGAGTGTGGCTAATGCATCAGCCAAGTTGTTTTCTTCACGAGGAATGTGATGAAAATCTACCCTGTCGAAGAATGGTAACAATCTTCTCGCGTAGTCTTTGTAAGGAATTAGCCCTGGTTGGCGTGTTTCCCATTCTCCTTTGATTTGATTGATGACCAAAGCAGAATCTCCATATACATCCAAGTGTTTGATTCTTAGATCCATGGCTTCTTCGAGACCCATGATGCAAGCTTCATATTCGGCCTCATTGTTTGTGCATTTGAAAGTTAATCTGGCAGTAAATGGAATATGGGTACCCTGAGGTGTAACAATGATTGCCCCAATTCCTCGTCCATAAGCATTGACAGCTCCGTCAAAGATTAAGCCCCACTGGGATCCTATCTCAGGTCCTTCGTCTGGTAGCGGCTCGTCGTAATCTTTCATCTTGAGGTACATGACGTCCTCGTCCGGAAAGTCGAAACTGGTTGATTCATGACCATTGAGTGGGTGGTGAGCCAGGTGCTCAGCTAGAATGCTTCCTTTCACGGCTTTCTGTGCGTGATACTCAATGTCATATTCTGATAACAACATCTGCCAACGGGCAATTCTCCCGGTTAAAGCAGGCTTCTCAAAGATGTACTTGATTGGATCCATATGAGAGATCAAACAAGTAGTATGTCGAATCATGTACTGGCGGAGACGCTTGGCAGCCCAGGCCAAAGCACAACATGTCTTCTCGAGCATGGAGTAGCGGGATTCACAGTCAGTGAATTTCTTGCTCAGGTAGTAAATGGCATGCTCTTTTCTTTTTGTCTCGTCTTGCTGTCCAAGGACACAACCCATGGAATCTTCTAAGACGGTTAAGTACATTATCAAAGGTCTTCCTTCCACTGGAGGAGACAAGATGGGTGGTTCGAGCAGATATTCCTTAATGCTGTCGAACGCTTTCTGACAATCGTCTGTCCAGACGCAACTTTGATTTTTCCGTAGAAGTTTGAAAATAGGAGCACAAGTTGCAGTCATGAGATGTATGAATCTCGAGATGTAATTCAGACGTCCAAGAAATCCTCTAACTTGTTTCTCGGTTCTGGGCGAAGGCATTTCTTGAATTGCCTTGACTTTGTCTGGATCTACTTCGATTCCTTGTTTGCTGACAATGAAACCAAGGAGTTTTCCTGAGTAGACACCAAAGGTACACTTGTTGGGGTTCAGGCGAAGCTGAAACTTCCGTAAGCGTTGAAATAACTTTGTCAAATTCTGTATGTGATCTTCTTCATTTTCTGATTTGGCAATCATGTCGTCCACATAGACTTCCACTTCTTTATGCATCATGTCGTGGAAAAGTGTAGTCATGGCTCTTTGATAAGTTGCCCCTGCGTTCTTTAGTCCAAAAGGCATAACACGGTAGCAGAACGTGCCCCAGGGGGTGATGAAAGCTGTTTTTTCCATGTCTTCAGGTGCCATTTTGATTTGGTTGTATCCTGAAAATCCGTCCATGAACGAGAAAACTTTGGATTTTGCTGTACTGTCTACCAACATATCAATATGTGGTAAAGGAAAATCATCCTTAGGGCTAGCTTTGTTCAAATCTCTGTAGTCGACGCACATGCGGACTTTTCCGTCTTTCTTAGGAACGGGAACAATGTTGGCTAACCACTGAGGGTATTCTGAAGTGACGAGGAAACCTGCGTTGATCTGCTTTTGAACTTCCTCTTTGATTTTCATGGCCATCTCCGGGTGAGTTCTTCTCAATTTTTGCTTGACCGGAGGGCATTCTGCTTTTAACGGCAAGTGATGCTCCACTATACTGGTATCCAACCCTGGCATATCTTGATAAGACCAAGCGAAGACATCTGAGAATTCTTTGAGTAGCTGTATCAAACTCTCTCTGATCTCTGAACTGAGCGAAGCTCCAATCTTAACCTCTCTTCTGTTTCCATCGGAACCAAGGTTAATGATCTCTAGAGGCTCATTGTATGGCTGAATGGCCTCTTCCTTTTGTTGAAGTAACCGTGAAATTTCCTTTGATATTTCTTCGTCTTCTTCTTCCTCTGCCTCGAATACAGGAAACTCAAAGCTTGGAGAAGTCATACGGTCGCACGTTTCAACGGGGTATTTTATGATTAATCTGCATATGTGTGATAAGTTTTATTTAGACAACGAGGGAAGACTCGGTGTATGCAGTTAATAATTTTTTTTGATGTTTTTTTTAAGGGTGTTTTTTAGGATTACCAATTTCCGAAAAAAGAAAAGGAAAAAACTAAACGAAGGAACAGAATGACATTTTTATTTATGGACAGTCATTTCTTGAAACAAAGACCCTATAAAACAAAACTCTATTGCTTTGGGCGAAGCAAAGAGGGACATTTAACTAAGAAATAGTAAAATGCAAAGCCCTATGAAACATCTCTTCACCCTGGGCTATGGTGAGAGGACAAAATAACGGTGAAAGTTCCTACTTAGGAGTGCGAACAACAGTTGAAACTTCAACAGCTGTCCAGTAGTGGCGAACCCCATTGTGCACTAAGTAATCTGGAACCTTAGGCTTAAGCTGGCCTGTGGTAGGTCTTGATTTACCAACCACTGTCTTTGCAACACTCAGACGATCTTCTTCTACTTCAGCAGACTGAGCGGTGTGAGCATACCCATTTCCGAGTGGAGTATGTCGGTTTTTCTTTTGAGGAAACTTCCAATCTTCTGAATGGAGAGACTCGTTGTCGGAGACACTTTCGAGATCATCCTCTTCTGTATTTTGGTCTTGCTCTTCTCCCAAGATGGCATTGACTAGATATGTGAACTCTAAATCCTTAGCCTCGGAAGGTGACTTGGGGATATAATCCTCAATGATGATTTCACCAGTAGATGATGATGAATAGCAAGGGTTATACATCTCTTTTGGCTGAGAGAGGTACTCAAAATCACTGTTCCATCCAGTTGGAACAATATCTTCAAGAGAGATTCTTGAACTTTCAGGAGCGGAGTATTTCACCATGTAGTCGAATTTTCCGCTTGGTTCTCCTAATGTATCCCAAGTCTCTTCGGGGATAGGAGGAACTTCTTCTGATGAACCATGACTTCTGGTGGTGAAGCTGTCAGTAACTTCATCACTGCTTGGTTGAGTCTTACTTTCAGATCCTTTAGTCGGATAACAGCAAGGTGGATCAGACTCTGGTAGGGAGATATATCCTGCTTTGTTAAGATAGGATAACCATTCCTCTTCATCGGTGTTTTCCGTACCGATGGTATTGACTGTTTGTTGAACAGGTTGAAGAAAACCTCCACTGCAGAAAGTTTCTTGAATAGGGAGAACTACTTCAATCCCTGGGATAGCTTTTGATGATGTCGGAAAGAATCCAATTCCTGTTCTGTTCTTGTTGTTGGTAGGAATATTAATGTGCCCCCAACCACTGGTAGTGCCATCCTTTACAACTTGGATTGCATCTTTGTATGAAGAGATAGACGCTGCTTCCTTCTTTCCTTTGTCTAAGGAAAGCGCTTGGAATTTAGTTCCAACAACTTCTTTTGGTTCTATGTCGGAGAATGATGATAGGTTACTGACGATCAGAGCTCGTTCTCCACATACGGTTACCAATTTGTCATTCCTTATGAACTTCAGTTTCTGATGAAGTGTTGAAGTAATTGCCCCAGCCTCATGAATCCATGGGCGACCTAGCAAACAACTGTATTGTGCTGGAATATCCATAACTTGGAAAGTGATTTTGAACGTCTGAGGTCCAATAGTTATGGGAAGATCTACTTCTCCGAAAACTGACTTCCTTGATCCATCAAATGCTTTGACGATGACATGACTTTTTCTTAGAGGGTAATCTTCGAAAGATAATCTTGATAATGTTGATTTAGGCATGACGTTGAGAGAGGATCCATTGTCTATTAGGACTCCTGTGAGTACATCACCCATGCAGCCAACTGAGATGTGAAGTGGAAGATTGTGGTCCACCCCTTCTTCAGGAAGATCTTCGTCACAGAAACTTAGGCTAGTTCCCGCAGAGATGTTGGCAACGATGTTGTTGAATTGGCTTATAGTAACACTTGGTTCTACGAAAGCTTGTTCCAAAACTTTCTGTAGAGCTTCCCTATGAGCTTCAGAACTCAATAGCAGGGAAAGAACAGAAATCCTAGACGGAGTATGTAGTAATTGATCTACAATGTTGTATTCACTCCTCTGGATTAACTTCAAGATCTCATCATTTTCTTTTGCTTGAACAGCATTGGTCGGAAGATTGTCTTGCCTATGTGGTACTTCCTCCGAAGGTTTCTCCACATTTTCTGTTGTTCTGTTGAAGACTCGTCCACTTCTGGTGACTCGACTAACATCAGCAATGTTGACAACAGACGGTAATGGTATTTCCTTACCATTTTCAATGAATGTAGCGTTGTACTTGTATGGTATAGCCTTGCTGGACTCATACGGTACAGGACCTGGTAAGTAGATGACTAGCGGTGCAACTGCTGTCTTCCTGCTGTCATACTTAACTTGCATAGGTTCAACTTGATTAATTTGAGGAGATACGGTAAAGACTTCATCATCTTCTCTGTTGGCAAGAACAGTAATGGTATTGTCATCCATCAGCTTTTGAATGTCGTTGCGAACACGCAAACATCCTCGTGAATTTCTTCGACAGATTCTGCATCTACTGTAAGCGTGGAAATCTGTTCCAAAGTAGGCAAGTCCATTTAAAGTTTTGTGGAACCTGACTACCGATCCTTCAAGGTCTTCAACTTTGTAGATTTTGTATTCTCCTGGACATCCTTGAACCATGTTGATGTCATGTTCAGTTCTGACTCGGATATGTTGAATCCATCCCAAGTCCATTTGTTCTTGTAATGCAGCTTGAACTACGGCACATCCTTGATTATTCTTGGACAAATTTCGCATGTGAAGTAGTTGTGAGGTGGTACATGACCGTACCCAGCTTGTTTAGCGTGCATCTTGACAAGATTTTCCCCTATCTGACGAATGTCGTAGATTTGAATGACGTTGGGGTGTTGGTCTATCAGATTTACTGAAGCTTCTTTGTGCTGCGGCAAAGGATTTGCTTGGACGTTTGGATTAGTATCTTTGAAGGATAGCATTCCGCTTTTCACTAATCGTTGGACGTCAATCTTGAAAGGGAAACAGTTCTCAATATTGTGACCTGGTGCCCCCTGATGATAGGGACAAGATTGGTCAGCCTTATACCATGGTGAGGAACTGTTTGTAGGATTTGGAGGACTTCTTGTCTGAATGAGTCCTTTTGCCAGTAATGTTGGAAACAATTCTGCATACGGCATTGGTACGGGGTCAAAGGCAGGATACCTTGGAGCCCGATTGTTGTAATTTGGAGGTCGAACCTGCTGCTGAGGTTGCTGCGACCTTTGTTGAGTTTGTTGTTGCGAAACCTGAGGTTGATAAGCTGGCGCTGAGTTAACAACCGGAGTTATTGTTGCAACTTGAGGTTGGAATTTCTTCTTGATTTTGTGCAAGACATTGCTGACATCTTGATCCTTTTTCTTCTGGAAAGAACTTCCATACTTCCTTGGACCAACAGAAGATTCTGGTTCTTTGTTCAGGCGTCCTTCCCGAACTGCTTCTTCTAAACGTACACCCATGTTTACCATCTCGGTAAAGTCACTTGGTGCACTTGCAACCATTCGTCCGTAGTAAAATGGACTCAAAGTTTTGAGATAGATTTTTGTCATTTCTTTCTCTTCAAGTGGTGGACAAATTTGAGCAGCAACTTCACGCCATCTCTGAGCGTATTCCTTGAAGCTTTCTCTATCCTTTTGAGTCATGGCTCGGAGTTGATCTCTGTCGGGAGCCATATCCAGATTGTACTTATACTGTTTGACGAAGGCCTCTCCGAGGTCTCGAAAAGTACGAATCTCTGAACTGTCCAAGTTCATGTACCATTTGAGTGCAGCACCAGTCAGGCTGTCTTGAAAATAATGAATGAGCAATTGTTGATTATCAGTCTGAGTTGACATTCTTCGAGCGTACATCACAAGATGACTTTGTGGGCATGAATTCCCTTTATATTTCTCGAATTCTGGTACTTTGAATTTGTGAGGAATCTTAACATTTGGAACTAGACAGAGGTCTGCAGCATTCTTTCCAAATAGATCTTGTCCTCGAAGAGTCTTGAGTTCCTTCTGCATTTGCAGAAACTGTTCCTGGAACTCGTCCAATCTTTCATACACGCCAGCATCCTCACTTGGAGCGTGATGATATACTTGTCCGCCTTGCGGGGGAAAAGTATGCATAATGGGCTGTGGAGAAGCCATGACAGCAGATCTTGGAATCTCAGCATTTTGTTGTGTGAAACCCATTGCCGTCGCTCTTGGAACTTCAATTTCCAGAGGTTTGTAACCCTCCGGTGGACGCATATCCATGGTGACTTTTGGAGCTTCAGAAGCTGGAGGTATGTACCCTTCTGGAGTAAAGTTATACGGCATGCCCCAAGGTCGATCAGGCGGCATGGTATACTGAGGAATAGGAGTAGAAACAATCTCGGAAACCACAGTCCTTTGTGGTTCTTCTGGCGTTGGTCGATTCTGCGCAACTACCAGGGCTTCTACCATACTATTGAGCCTTTCAACAGTACCTTTGAGAGTATTAATCTCTTCTCTGAGTTCTTCATTCTCTTGCTCAAAGTCTTCCATTCTTTTCTTGCGACTTGAACGAGTGTTGTATGGATGAGACAGCTTGAAAGTCTTGGTTCACCTCCTTCTCCTCCTCTCTTTCTGGAGAAAGGAAAGTGACTATTAGATCCGCGACAATTCTCGTGTCAGTGCGTACGACTAAAGCGATGTATGATATGCAATTAAGTTAATTATTTTTCAAGGAAACACCATAATTACGTTATGAAACATCAAACTTTTATTAATTAAGCGAAAACGCCGTTTTTACACACTTTGAAAATGGAAATACAGAGAAACTGAGAGAAAGGACTCTAAAACTTTGATGAAGAGCCGACTTCACGTTCTAACATCTTCTTCTGTTTCTTGAGCTGAGCGTTCTCTGACGTGAGCTGATCGATGATCCAGGAAGCAGGAGGGATATGATGAGAAAGTGACGATTGTGTCACTTGTCGATCGAGTACTTCAAGTAACTCATCCTTCCTTCTTAGGATGTTTTGAATTTCAACATTTTCCGTGTTGACAATTCGATACTTATTCCTCCAAGCATTCCTTTCTTGGCATACCTTGTTTAATGCCGCTTGCAGTTTTTCAACATCGGTGGAGAAAAGGTAAATTGGTTCCCTTAGGGGAATAGGTTCTTGATGTTGATATGGCATCCTGAGCTTGAATGCTCTGACGCGTACCCATTGAAGGTAAGGATCCAGGGAGATGCAAAGATGTTTTCCTAACAATCTTCTCCCTTTACTGTGAACAAGACGCCAGGCTTGGACAATTTCCTTCTTCAGCATGTTGCCATGATCGTCGATGTTCTTGAAGAACAGACCCTCCAATTGGATGTTACTTGGAATATTTTTCATGGGATAGCCGTATTGACGACGGGCTAAAGCTGGATTGTAACTAATTCCTCCCTTAGTTCCAATAAGGGGTATGTTGGGGAAACTTCCGCAACTGAAGATGATCTTGGTTTCGTCGTTGTCAGGACTACACCAATCAATGTCTGTATGAGTGAGAGACATGATTTTCTGTGACCAGTAAAGGCCATCCCTCATGTTCCAGAAAGTGCTAGACTTCGGCAGGTGTGAAACGAACCATTCGTATAACAGCGGTACGCAGCATGTGATTAATCCTCCTCGCTGCAGGTTTCTTGAATGCACAGAATGATAAGCATCCGCAAGCAAGGTTGGAACTGGATTTCCAATTAAGAAGATCTTAATTGCATTGATGTCGACGAAATCGTTAATGTTAGGGAACAAAAACAATCCGTAGATAAGCAAAGCCAAGACTTCCTCAAAAGCGCTCATATCTTGGATGCTGACGAAGTACCGAGCTTGATCAAACAGGAATTTGGAGGGCAATCCTTGAATTCCTCCTCTACTCACCATATGAGTTCTGATGTCGACTACGTTCAAAGGAGTAGTTGCAGCAATGATAATGTCGTCAGGATTCTTTTCCAAACCGGAGTACGGATCTTGCGCGTACACGGGTATTCCAATCAGACGAGAGTACTCCTCTAACGTAGGCATGAGCTGATAATCTGGAAAGGTGAAGCAGTGATACGTTGGATCGTAAAACTGTACCAAGGTGGGAAGGATCCCAATCCACCATGTTGGTATTGAGCAAAGGCAGAAGTTTTCCATACTTCTCCTTGAAAGCCTGGGGGTTGACCACCAGTTTTCCGAGCTTTCCCAGTTCCTCGACCTGGGGAATCTTGAAGGTGTATTTCCTAGCTCTCTTTTTCCCATAATCCATGGTATAGATCCTTAAGTCCTTTCTCCGTTTCTCTCTTTCTATGAAGTTCAAAACGTTCGTTATTCAGTTTCCTTGAAAAATGACTCGAAAAAGACTCTTTTTGTTTTTAATTGTTTATTAATGAATGATGCATGAATGCATGAATGCACACACAAGAGTTTTAAACAAACATGGCGTTGAAGGGTATAGTGGTGTTATACCCCAAAATTTGCCCACATATTTTTCAAGAAAACTCCAATCTGAAAATTAAGGGTCTCATATAATCATGGATTTTTATTTCAACAAATATCCTGACATATGAAATACTTAGTTTTTAGAATTTTTCTTATACAGTAATTTGGCTTGCAGTGGAATTTATTCTTACGCAAACGCCAAATACTGTTTATTACTTCACACATGCTATTTATTTATTTACAGATAAATAGTACTGACACAATTGGTACAGAGTTAAATCTTTTTGCAGGCGCAGAATCAGGAAACTCAGACTGTACTGGTAACAAGTAGATTATTATTATCTTTTGTTTCCCACTAATTTTTGTACTATATTCCATTATTTGCAAAAATCTTTTCAAATCTCTTTTTTCAAAAATCAAATCTCTCCTTTTTCCAACACTATCTCCACTTTCTTTCAAATCTTACTTCCACTCAAATTTTCCTTTTGTACGGAATCACATCATTCCCCAACGTCTCTTTCCTTCTTTCCATTCTATAAATACCTTTCATTTCTTTCATAAAATCTCACATCAAATTCCAATTCATCTTTCAAATTCCTACCTCATATCTATTTTCTCTTCTTCCCTAACAAGAATGGCAAAGTGGATAGAGACACTGTTTCTTACAGTCATCACCATTGCTACGGTGATCATGACTTTCTTCTGCCTGCATAGTCCTGAGGAGTGTGGACCTGCAATGGTTATTCTCCCAATCATCTACATGTTATTGTTCATAGCATGGGTCATTAATCGTCATTCTTAAAATTTGCCGTATTTCTTATTTCTTAAATGTACCGTTTATTCGTCGTACTGTTCAATATAGTATGTGATATTTGTACTGTCAGTATTAAATGTTGTACTATTTGTCATAATATTGCTTAATTACTAAGATAATATTTTGTGTGTTTTCTGCCAGTCAAATATTCCTATTTCTGTGCATTAAATGATTTTCAGGGTTATTATCGGTAATTTTGCCCGCATACCGTAAATATTAGTTATTTATTATGTCTGTGTTTTTCTAACAAGTCATGTAAATAAACTTTCATTTTTCACATAAAACAAAAACAAAAAACAACAAAAAAGAAAATTAACTTTGACTGTTGATTTTTCACTCTAACTGCTACATCAATACCTGAACAGTCAGTTG